>NW_009725633.1:0-31649 GCF_000703405.1 Apaloderma vittatum
CCCTGCAAGAAGTAGGTGGTCGGGGGCGTTAGGGGAGCTCGGAGCAGCGCCCCGAAGCGCCTGCCGGGGGGGTGTGGGGCGAGGGAGGTCCTCCCTCGGCCCCTCGCGCTGTGCGGCGGCGCCTCCCCTTGCGCGGGGGGCAGTGTGGAAATCCTGTTACCGGCGTGACTTGTACCCGTGCCCCGTTGGTATCTCTCTCTGTATCATCACCTGTATTTTTATGGTTATCTGTATCTTCATCTAGATCTACATCCACATCTACATACCTTTATATCTCTCTCTCTCTGTCTGTCTTGTGGAACTTATCATCAACAGTGCCAGCTCTTTGCCCTTGGAGCTAATTCCTTTCTCCCAGCTATTTTTTTTGCTTTATTTTTGTAATGGAATGTCTGAAAATGCATCGCAAAATGTGAGGTATAGCAAAGAGATTATGCTCAAATAATGTCGTGTGGGAGTTGTGTGTGTGTGTGTGTGTTCTAGCAACTTCTACAAGTTGTCTGGTTGCTCGTGGTTCCCACAAGTGCTGAGTCAGTGCAAGGTGTCACAACGCATCTGGTACCTGTAGTAACATCTACACATTCACATTGCACATTGCTGCAGCCTTGGAGGACCTCCCTGCTCTTAATTTATACACTCTGTGTCTGTTAAACCTGTAGCTAACTCAGCAAAATCACTGAGTCATCCTGCAAATCTCGATTTGCTGAAAAATAAGCGTAGGAAAAAGCTGACTGAAGAAGGGCCTCTTTTGTTTCTCCCCAACCTCTTAAGCTTGGGCCCTGACAGGCTGGGTCGAAGAAATGATCCTGAGCAAGGTGTTTCCAGATGCCAAGGAACATCAGTAACTCTCAGACATACCTGGTAGCTGGTCTGCCTGTACCTCCCTTCTAAAAATTGTTGAAATCATAATGCATTGCCTAGGGGAGGTATAAAGCAAGGGGAAGACCTGCCCACAAGTGCTTCAGCATCCAAACTGAGTGGTTTCTGCTGGTGAAAGATCAGTATTCTTTTTTGCTCTTGGGTTTGTTGTGTATTTTTTTTCCCCCAACAGTGATCAATTTCCTACCAACACTGCAGATTCATTGTTTTAATCTTTCCAAAGTGTCTGCACTTCCTCCTTCTTTCTCTGACAGTCCCCAAACACTCTTGCAACTGTTCGATGAATGTCATTTTCAAGCTCAGCTCTCCCTCATTCGGAACTTTTTTCTTTATTACTGCCCTCCTACAGGAGCCGTATGAGGAATGTTAAAGGCAACATGTAGTTGGTTAGTTGTTGGTGGCCTGCTAACAGGCAGCACAGAGCCTGGCACTGGCTGTGCTCAGGCTCTTCTCCTTTTAGAGGTCCTCAGTTGACCTTCATGTTTGACAAGCAACAAAAACTGCACTAACGAAGTCTGATGCGAGCGATTTCTAGCTTCTAAGTTGCACTGACCTCATTGCTTGAAGCTGATGTTTGTTTTATTTGAAGACTTGATTTTACGATCAAGTAATTATTCTACATTTTCCACTCTTGGCTTCTACCAAGATCTGCTCTTGTTACATTTGTGATAAATATTTGCTCTGGACGCAGTTTCGTCTGGGCCGATAGCTCTAGAAAGTGTCAGGAGTGCAGACAGGTGCACTTGAAGCATCTCTCTGTTGTTTTTTCCTATATCAATTTTTTGCTGTAGGCAATCTCTGACCTCACACGTCCCCACTGTTGTTAGGCTGACTGCATTTTCTGCCATCCAAAACTGGAGGGTGGTTTTGTTATGTCCATGTGTGCTCAGGGTGTGCCCAGCTTCCCTTGAAGTCAAACGGAAAGGCTCCCATCGATCTCGTGTGTGTTGGATCAGGTCTGGAGTTGCGATCGCAACTCCATTTCTCTGTGGACACAGTGAGTCATAAACTGAAGCCCTGAGTTAAAGACGAGGGGATTCATCCTGCCTTTTGAAAAATAACCTCTCCCCAACTCTTCTTCAATGGTGGCAAGAAAAGGGTAATTACATCGAGGCAGCGACTACAAAGGCAACAGGAAAAATAACGCTGTCCGGGTCCCTGAGGAAATTTCAGTCTAAATTCTCATGAATGGCCACATTTTGCTCCTATCAGCTGTTAACTTGCATATGGCAATCAGGGTTGGCCAACAGCCAACTGGTTACACAAAGTGTTTTCTGAAGCTTGCGAATGTGGACCTTAATCAGACACAGACCTGTTTAAGTTAGTTGACTAAGGTTAGTGAGGGACACAAAGATCTGCCTGTGTGGAATGGCGTGCAGGCTCGTAAGTGCAGGAAACCCCAACATTTTTCAGTTTTCCATTGTGAATACCTGGTTCAGATTCACGTGATTTGCTCTGTGACACTTCCATACCTACATCAACCCCGTAGAGTCTGGAAGAGGTCATGCCAGTTGGGTGATTATACAATGTGAAAGAATTGGGGTGTTACTCTTATTTTGCCCTTGTTTTTCATGCTGTTTTTCACAGGGGGATTTTCAGGGGGGGCCCAGTAACAGTTTGTCCTGTGAGAAGTGTGATGGTGGGAAGAAAAAATAAATAAATCTGAGTGGTTGGGAAGATGAACAGGAGGAAGAAAATTAGTTTCTCTCTTCTGTGAGTGTGTTTTCATAGTGATCTCCATGGACTGTTGTATGGCGTGCAGCACGTGGGGATGGCTCTGTATTTGAGACGTTTTATGTGAGGTTTTAGTCCTAAAAAGCATAACTGCAGAGCAGACGAACAACCTGGAGGTACCGTACCAGTGTTTATTTAAAAATGGACCTGCACGTTTGCACTTTGGTAATTTCTTTAGTTTCAGCTGTGTTTGGGGCAGAGCTATGGGCAGGATTAACTCCTTCACTTGGCAACAAAAACTTCTAGTGCAACAGAGGGGCAAAAAAGCTGTGTTTAGGGAAATATGTCCAGCTGTTTGCGTGCACATGTCAATCCCTGTCCTTGACTGGCAAGAAGCAGCCTATGATCAGGTGCAAAAATAACAGAGTGAGGAGGTGATGACTTCTCAAAATACACAGAGTGTGGGCACGTGTGTCTGACTTATCTCAAATACTCCTTAGTTGTTTTAGGATATGTGATTGTAAAAGAAAAAAACAGCAGTGTCTGACCTATTAAAATCATAAAATCCATCCGTTCTGTGGTCACAATGATGACTCAACAGGCTAAGTATTGAGCTACCCTGAGCGACTGCAAATTTGTTTCCCAGACTTGGTTTTGAGAGTGGTTTCTGCAGCCTAACATTTAGGGGAATGAACGATAGTCACGGGTAAAATTTTCAGAATTGCCCAAGTTACTTGGGAACCCAGGGCCCATTTTTAAGATTATGTAGAGTGTGCAGACTTTGAGACCCTTAATTTCCAGGGCAATATGGAACTGAATTTTCAGCAGTTTCTGTAAATCTAACACAAATTCTTGCGATCTAAAATGCTTCATAAGCTGCCGTGTGTACAGTGAGGGAGCTGTGGTCCACAGAGGCTGTGTGTAAAGAGCATCTTGTCTCACCTGGACTCCTCGTTATCTTTGTTTCTGCCTACAGGAGGCAACAGCCCTTTCCCTTCCCAAGTCTTTGATCTTGTTGGAGTTTGGCCAGGCTATATAGCTCAGGGAGGCCATGAAGCTAATTGCCTTCATCGTTACCGTTGGGCTGGATGGGAGGAGAGGAAAAGACGGCTCAGAGCGAAAAGTCTTCAGCCATTGCGCTGTGGCACTAATGAACGAGGGGACTCTTACCAGAGGAAGCCAAGAGCTGTTGGCTTAACAATGCTTTTGCTGTCTTGTGTCTTATGCTTTCGATAACTTCCCTGGACAGCAGCAGCCTTGTCAGAGTTGTGGGACCAAGAAAGAGAAAAAATAAAAGGATACTGAGAGGAAAGAAAGTTTGCTTTGAGACGCCATATTCTGCTTAATGAAGTGTTCTTAAAAAACATTATTTATGCTCTGAAGCCGTTTCATGCGCTACCAAAACACAGCACCCACTCAAACTGCAAAAACCAAACTGGCTCTTAAGGTTAAAAGAGCGGGATCCACAAAACCCTTTAAAACTAGAGAGAAAACGTAGATGACCCATGCCCCAAATTGATAATTTGCTGTGCTGGTGGCTGGTGTGCTCGGAAACGGCTGTCAGACACTCAGTGGGGTCACTGCTATCACATCAGTTATAGTTGTTGAAGACTGGATGCTCTTAAAAAAATAGAGGTTCTTATCAAGAAGTTTTGTTTTGCTAAAAAGCATTGTCAAATGCTAGCCACTGGCACAGCATTGCTGTTGGTGGTGGTGGATATTGGCTTAAGCCTTTCATCCGTCTGCACCCTTTAAAGCTAGGGGAATACTTCTTCCATCTGATCAGCTCAGCTCTTCTCTGAGCTTTTTGGAGTAACGTGTGTTTGCCTTGAAACTTGTGGCTCATTTTGTAGTACTGGACATTGAAAACTTAAAGCAAAACCAGGGCTGCGGTAACATGCCTGCATTTCTGTTACTAAGACCAGAGAAGCGGTGTTTTCACAGGATAAATCACTGTCGTTTTTATTCAGAGATTTTTTTTTTTACTTTTTTTTTTGTTAGGGGAAGGCATGTAGAGTCTTAGAGATGAATAGAGAGAGAGGGATTCAAGTTGATAATTTGTTCTGTGCTCGCAGACAGCACGCAGACAGTCAGTGGTGACGTAACTACACAGCTAAACAAACACGGTGAAAGAAATCTTTCTATTCCTGATCTTAATTTGGGCTCCATTCAGCTCAAGGCCTGATGTCGTTCAGATGGCACAACTGGCAACATCACACCCATTCTCACAGGACCGAGTGCCATTTGTCTGAGGAAGTATCTCCTCTGAAGGGTAATAAATCTTCACATTTAGGACTGATCTTGCGCTACTATGAGCTGAGAAAAAAAACCTGGCTGTACGCTGCTTTCAGAGAAATCTGAAGGATAAAAACATCCAAAGGGCATTTCAGGTGATCCATTTGTCCTTCAGTTTTAACGTCAGGATCAAGGTTTCCTTAACAGTTTTAGGTAGCTGAGAGACTATTTCTGGAGATGCCTCTAGAAATCTGTGGCTGTCCCTGAGCCAAGCGGTGGCTTTATGCCAGGACTCCCTTTGTTGCAGGAGGAGGGCAGGTGCTCCAGTGTTGTCTCAGCAGCTGGAGGGGGGCTGTGGCACATTCTCAGTAGCAGGATTTAAGAGGTACTGCTGCATCCCGGAATTTAGAGAGAGCTAAGACCAGGGGGCACACTAAATTGTTCAGCCCCACAGTTTATCTTCCCTGCACAGTTGTACTTGACTTTTCTTGATATGCCAGAAAAAGAATGGTTTTAAATATGATGGCTGCATATGTTACATTTGGGAGCATACTGAAAAAGGTTACGTTTTGCTCAATTTTGTAACTCAGGGCTGCAGACTTAGTGAAGTTGACAAGAGTTTTGCCTTCCATACAAGAATCTCATCCCAGGGCTTTATGTTTGTAATGTACTCAGGAGATATGTACAAGAAGTACATTGAATTTCCAGTTCATATTTGTCCTCGCTTCCTGAGGTTGGTCCACATAGCTGTGAAAAAAATTGTGACTCAGCCTCTACCCTTACTGATGACAGCAGTGGTGTAACTGGGGTGTCATCTGAGTGGAATTGGAAGATGTAGCGATAAAACCTGTGCCTCTTACTCTGGTCCATGCCCTGCCTCTGCTGGTACTTCCAAGGATGAATTTTGATGGGTGATTGCCAGTCAGAGGAGAGGGAGTATTCGGGAAAGGAGGAAGGGTGTTTTAATTATAAGAACAGAAGGGTATTGATATTTTTAACCTTCCCTGCATTTAATTTTGCAGTCCGTTTGTTCACTAATGTACTTAATTTTCGTGTTGCCCCTGTTCATCAGTCGGCATCTCTACCGATTTGTTCATGTGAAAAGGGAATTTATGTACGAGTTTATTATTTTGTAGTTCAGAGAATGCTCTTCTTGTGCTTTTTCTTGTCAGAGGTACTTGGAAAGTTTTCTTCTCAGGCTAGAAAACTGATTTGTTTTGCACATCAACAGGCTTGCCTGTTTATTAACTGTGTAGGACAGGTTTTCTACTGGATGGCATTTTCATAGACAAGTGAAATCAGTGAAATGGTGCTAATTTTTGCCTGTATCTGTAGGCCAGGTCATTCATTGATGCAGAATTGAGAAGTAAGTTTCAAATATCTTTCCAGCCTCTCCTTTTGGCGAGGAACTGATGGCTAAACTTGGCTCGAGTAGATGTTTCAATCCAGGCAAGGACAGCAGCATAGCAAATAATACTGAGTTATTCAGAAAAAGCATAAATACACTTCTCTGTCACGTAACATGGGAGAAGGATAAATCCTCATAGGTTCGCGAAGAATCGCATGCTCAGCAGCTTGGTGAGTTCTCTCTCTCAAAAGTATTTTTACCTGTTGCTCTTTATAGCTCAAAGGGGAAATTATTTTCTCCTCCAAAGTGTTCCTAAGGCATGGTGTATAGTGTCTGGTGTGCTGGGGAGCGGGGGATGTCTAGGTGGAACAGGGTCACCTTGTGCAATATTTTGGCTCTTCTAAAATAAGGAGCATTATGCCTGGTGTGGTGTTGCATAACCTGAAAGTACCACTGGCCGGTGAGACTTCTCATCTCTGCCAAGGAGACCTGTTTCTTTCAGCTGTTTTTTGTTTACTGCCCTGCTTTTATGGCCCTGGGGGAGAGGCAAGTGTGTTGACAGGAGATCTGATATTCCACAGGGAAACTGTGTGTCCTCCTGAGGCTCCGAAGGATGACTTTTTGCCTGTATCAGGGTCGCTCTCTGATACCTGGGCATCAAAGGTCAAGGACAGGATTTTCTGCCAAGTGTTTTGTTCTCTGTGTGAAAGTACAGAAGGCTCAACATGTGACATGGTCCTTGTTTTCAGTTGTGTGTTAATTTCCAGAGCTGGTACCTTTTAGACTTTCACTCTCAGGAGTAAATTAGGTGTTTCCAACAGCAGCAAAACTGTCCTTGTCCAAAACCTCATTTATGACAGGTCATAGTGAGAAGAAAAGAATCATTTGCTTTCATCTAAACTTGTATTTTATTTTAATTTTTTCGTCTTTTATAAATATAAATCCGTGACAAACATTTATTTGAGACTCAGTTTAATCATTCTGTTGACGGTTATGTGCACACATTTGGTTTTATGTCTCACTTGATTATTCAAAGATGTTCCCCTTGTATCACAAAAAGTGGATAAAGTAAGAAGCATTTTTGCGGCTCTTACTTTTGCTCAGAGAATTTTAGTAGCGATGTTCCTACAGTCTGTAGGGCTGTTCCCATAAGTTAGCAGTGAAATGACCATATTTTTGCTTTTTCAGATTTGTTTTCGGATTTCCATGATTTTCAGAATTTCTGGCTTCAGAAACCGAATTTCGCAGGTGCTTTTTTCTTGTACAGTGCTCACACTGTAGTTATTGCCATTTTTCAGTCTTTGGCTACTAAAATTTCTTATATCTTGGGAGCTACTTAGCTATTAATTCCATGAAAGCCTATTTTTGCCAGCCATTCCTTACAAAATGTAACCTTTTGTTCTGGCACCATCACAACTATATTTTGTGGGCCAAATCCAGCCCAGAGGGAACTTCTTCCAGCCTTCTGCCTTTCTGTTCTGAATAGCTTCTTGTTAGTTTAATAATTGGCTGGTGCTTGAATCCCCCTGTGTCACTGCCCCTGTGCCCATATTGGAGGAGGAGAAGGGAAAAAAAATCAACCAACTGTAAGATTTATTTTTTTTTGGCAGTTCAGAAGATTTGGATTATCAGATATCATTGACAACCAAATTATTCCAACTCTGGAGCTCTGGTCATCATTTTTTTGTAAATATGGAAGGAACATATTTCAAAACTCACTAGAAATAACATGCAGACCTGCATAACTGCCTGATTCAACCCAAACGTCCCCGAAGAGCCACCTAAAAGCAATAGATAGATAGATCGATAGATAGAAAAGCACGTAAGGTTTCTAGAATTCTGGAGTATAGTAAAAAAATCTTGATTGCTGCCTTCTTTTGGATCTTAGATGTCTGAAACTGTTTTGCTCAAGCTCCTCCTTGCATTACAAGAAAAAGCAGTCTCTTTGTTGCAGTTTAAATTGTGTTTTAATATGAAATATCCAAAAAGAGGCTTACCCTTGAGTTTGTTAAACTCATTTGCTCTTCTCGAATGGAAGGTAATGTTGTGTATTTACTGGTTATCTCATTTTCTATGTACATTATTTGTCCTAAGGACAGTTCATAATAAAATCTGATATTATGACTGATAGCAAAACAATGCAGAAGAGCAAAATCACTAAATGTATTGCAACGTCCCATATTAAGGTTACTTATGATGAACCTGGTTTCTTTACTCCTTTTAAAAAAAATAAAATTGTAATAACACTATATATTTATCTTTTGGTCAGTTGAAGAGTTCACAAGTAGTGAATTCCAGAAAGGGCTTCACTGACCCTTGTTGATTGACTTCTTGTGCAGGAATGTGTTCTGCAGAATTTGCTTCTTTATAGCTATTGCCAAATATTAGTTCATATTTTTGAGTGTATGTTCAAAGCACACTCTCAGCTGCTTTATTTGACTTAGCAGTAAAGAAGGAAACGTTTTATGACATCTGTAACTAATATCTCAGGTTATCTGTTGGGAACAAACTGTTTTCTAATAGTTTTTTTAAAAAAAAACCCTAACTTTTTCTTAATGCTTTAATGGAGTGAGAATAAAAGCCCCCCCAAACACCTCTGTGGAATGGTACCACTTGAATAAAGAGCAAAAGTCTCTGCCTTTGTTCTGTTCTGTTCTTATTCTGAGCTTGGGACCAGTTACAGAAAAGGAAAAAAAAATATGATATGGTGTAAGGTATCAACAAAGGCAACAAGGCTTTCCACCAATTTTTCAGTCTCAGTAGAAATGAGAGGGCCTAAAAAATGTGATGTGTTTTTTTTTTTTTCCCCTGCCATTTATTTTGGTGAATCCCTACACAGGAAAGACGGTGTGAGACCTGTAGAGTGTTCAGCTGCTGAACAGCTGGGAATTTCTCCTTAAGTAGCCTGTCTGCATGGAAACCTGCTGTTTGTGTGGATACTTGTCTCAGAAATCAATATTTCTGAGGGAGCGTGGACAGGTTTTCCCCAAAGTTTTCCGAGGGCACAGCACTGCTAAAGGCTTTTAAACAGTCATGTGGAGCACAGAGTGAACGCAGCAAAGAAAGATCTCATTTTTCATTCTTTCAGTATCTCCTCGTGCCATTTGCGACTGTGGTTTACTTGTATTCAAATACTTCTCTTGCCAGGAAAATTAGGATTCTGCCATACCTGTAGGCAGCCAGCACTGGAAAGTTTACTCATGCTGTGCAGTTATGGTAATTCCCAGAGGATGTTTTGTACAGAGTGAGAAGTTCTTACTACAATTAGCTCCCAAATTAATGTATCACTCTTGAGTTAGACCTGCATTTGTTGGCCTGCATCTTTTGTACAAGAAATAAATTCCTTTTATTCTTATCTGTGGTGGCATCTTGAGTGTGGGTCTCTTCTCTCAAGAAACAAGTGATAGGATGAGAGAAAATGGCCTCAGGTTACACCAGCAGAGATTCAGATTGGATATTAGGAAAAATTTCTTTACTGACAGAGTGGTGAGGCACTGGAACAGGCTCCCCAGGGAAATGGTGGAGTCACCATCCCTGGAGGGGTTCAAAAAACGTGTAGACGTGGCATTTCAGGACATAGTTTAGTGGTCATGGTAGTTTTGGGTGAATGATTGGACTAGATGGCCTTAGAGGTCTTTTCCAACCATAATGATCCTGTAATTCTATGATCTTAAAACCAAATGTAAGCATGTCAGTATTGATTCTCAGTACATTTATACATACTCTTTGTTTATTGGCACGTTTATCTTAATTTTTTGTTAGTTACATTGCCTGTAAGAGTAGGTAATTTCACAACATACATACCTCATAGGCAGGTTATTTTAAGTTCCTGAATCCTTCTGAAGTAGAAAACAGCTGGCCATCAGATGGAGTCAGAATTGGGTATAATTGAGATAGGATCAGCGTACCCAGTCTGTCACATCAGTTGCATTGATACAGTCAAGCCAGGTCAAGAGGGATCTCCTCTCTTTCTGTGTTCTGGAAGTCTGACGCAGGTCTGAAACACAATTTGATTCTCTGGGTGTGGTTCTTCCTCTGAAAGAATGGGAAAATTCACTTACAGAGCTCATATCATGTCTCTGCAGGGTATGTATTGTAACAGATGTGCTTATATACTGTAGCAATAGTAACTATACATGTTCAACGTGTTTAATGTCCTGTAGATCATTTTCTTAACCGTGGAAGCATTCTCTAAATATCCAGTAATCTCCTCCATGTTGGGCTAACGAATTATCTGCTGTCTGCAATTTATAATCAGTCTGGTCTTCATAATTCACCCCCCTCCAATATTTGAATTGGCTATAGAAACCCGTAGGTCATTCTCTTATTTTTTAAAATATCACTTCAAATATTATGAACTGAGGGAGAACATCTTGTCGTTACAATGTCTAATGTTCACTAGGAAATCAGTATAGTGTGTGAACAAGCGTCAAATATAAAAGCCAAAATCTGCTTAAATCATAAGCCCAAACTTGTTTATTGCTTTCCTGTTCCCCAAATGAGTCCAGCTCTGGGGTTAACACAACACAGATAACGCAGGACAGCAAGTAACCCCGAGAGGTAGAGCAGACCAGAAAACAAATGGATAAATGAAAACGTTGCAAAGATTTCTCATTTGTCTCAGTTTCTGTGCTCTGAGAGCTGTGGGATTTTTATCAAGATAGCTGTAGCAAATGACTACATAAAAAAGGCCCCAAATAAGATTTTTTATGACAAAAAAAAAGGTGTTTCAAATAATTGTAGTGTTTGTAGTTAAGGATGTAAAGATGCTTTGCCTAAAGTCAAAGCCCAGAACATGGTAAAGGAGAACACAAGAAATATCATGAAAGCCAGAATATTCAAAAAGTCAGCTTAAACTTGTGGAAATACATTTTGAGGAGTTGAGAGCACATAAAACATTTTATATTTGCCTTCCAGCATCTCCTCAGATTGCCCATTTGAGGTAAGTTGGTAGCTGTGTTAGGTTTTAAACATTTTTCAGCCTCTTTTTCTTTTCTTCTGAATGAAGCGACTAACACACACCTGATGTAACAGCTATAAAAATCAGAGATTTTTCTGACTGATTTCAGAGGACTTTGGGTCAGGTTAGGGTATAATTTTCAGAGAAAGAGTTACAGGGCTGGATTTCTCTCTAATTACATAGCCGGAAGATGGAAATTGTAAACAGCAGCAGCTACATGAGGATCTGCTGTGATGATGTGGAAAGAACAAGTATCTCTTGAGAGCCATGGGGAAACATGGGGGATGGGAGGGAAAATCTGATGGACAGAAAGAAATGTGATTTCTGCCAATGCGCTTCTCTGGGGAGAGAATTCTGGAGTTCCTTTTGCAGACTTTGAATAGGGAAAAAAAGTGCCTCGTAATCTTGGATGCCTCAATTTTGAAATGGTTACACTGACACACTGAATTTTAGAAAATACTGCATGCTGTCCCTCTGAAAATTTGTCCATTTCAAGTGCCTTCATGTTGAACATCCAAAAGAGGAAGCTGTTCAGAATCGCTGATCAGTTTTGGAAATCTTGCCCATTAAATGTATAAACTAACACAATTAGGAATAGTAAAAAGCTACAATATGCAAATACGAGACATTGTGCATTTTAAATAATGATGATAAAGTAATTTTGACTTTAAGAACAGGAGTTATGTTCTTATTTGTTACGCTTATAGGAACGGTAAAGGAAAATAGCATGCACAAAAGCTCAGCGTTTGTATTAATTAAAAGCAGCTCAAAGAAAACTCTGGCTACCTGGTAGTGTGTGTATGGCACTGGACTCCGTGTCAGGAAAACACCCCAAAATTAGGGAGGCATACCTGTTTGCCAAAGATTTCAGTTTGTGTTCATGCCTGGTGCTAAATGGTAAAGCTATTTCTGTCATGGTTTAAGCAGCACAGGTAGTCTAAACATGTTCAATAGGTCTAGTGACCTTTTCCTGAGTAATGGAAAACTTTCAGCTGTGCCAGTGCAGTATATTTATACCAATATTATTTACAGGTCTTGACCTCCTTGCTGCTGCTTTTTAGAACTGTCCTTGAATGAAAAATAAATGTATTGTTTTTTTTAAATACAATTAAAACAGCGATAAACATTTTTGAAAACAGAAATGTGTTCTTAGCAGTGCTTACTGTAGGTAGTTGCTGTGTGTTCAGCAGCTGTTGTTTCTGTGATAGACTAACAGCTAATCTGCATCAAATACCCCGATACATACCCTTAAAGCAAGCACTCGGCAATTGGAAGAGGAAGGTTTTGATATTTGTATTTATCTTTTAATTATTTATGTATTTGTGGTCCAGCTGATTTTTAAGAACACACTGAAAGCAATCCCCAAAGGTTGTTTGGGCGGGTAGCAGCATCAAGGATCTGAGTTGGATAGTGTCAGGACAAATTGATTAAGCCTGTCACCAGGAGAGATAAGCAGCTATCGGTATTCTCCCATCACCTACATGTAAGGCTAGGAAGGTCTCCAAGTGACGTTATAACTTGTACCTCCATCCTGGAGAAGCAAAGCTTTAGTTGAGATTTCTCTGACTCTTGAGTTTTCTTACCAGTTCTTGTAAAAGCTGGAATGTAGGAAGAGACACATAGGGATGTTTTCATCAGTAAACCACTTCCATGCTTAAAATGATGCGGTTGTCTTCCAGTACTGGACAGCTTATCATACGTCCTACTCCATTCTTCCTTTTGTAGACTAAATATGTTCAGTTTCTTCACTTATATGCTCATCTTTCTTCAGCATCGCACCATTCTTGCGGTTCTCTGAACTACATCCCATCTGCTTATCCTTTTCCTTAAGCATCCAAAACCAGGAACAGCATTACCACTCAGACCTCATCAGGGCTAAGCAGAACAAAATAAATGACCTCCCTAATTGCCACCACAGATTAAAAAAAAAAAAAAAAAGAATTTACAGCTGTAAATTTGCCTTCCTAAATCATTGCTGTGTGCTGTACCACATCTCAAGGGATACATATTCAAAATGCCATTTGCTTTTTGACCAGGGAGCAATTAATGCCTCGTCCCTAATGATGTGTTTCATCTCACAGGGACATTCCCTTCTTTCTTGTAATGCTTTTATTGTGCACACTTTCCATCAGCTCCTCTTGGACTTTTAATGCACCAACACTTCATCTCTGAATCCAGTCCCTAATTTATGCACTCAGCAAACAAAGCACTTTTGATCGATAGCTCCTGAAGGAGTAATAAGAAGATGACCTGCACAGAGACTTCTGGTTGAAACGAAGTTGTTTTAACATTGGAGGTGGGGAGGGAGAATGAAGTGCAGTGCAAGAACCTCAGGTTGTGTTTATTTCCAGCGAAGCAAATCTCCATCTTTCACAAAGTTTGTTTAAAAATAAGCTATCATCAGATCTTTGGATAAAGATGTTAAGTTAGAAGTGTACTTAGCTTTCAGACTGTGTCGATTATCCTAGCTGGCCTGACTTCCAAACTCCCTTGAAAACAGACCTAGTGTTTTTGTATTTTTTATGTTGGACAGATATCTGAAAGACCTGAATCATCCCTCCTAAGGAAATTGTTGCATATGGAAGGTGGAAATCATTGCCTCTTGGGGCAGCAATCTGGTACAAGCACGTATCCTCACAAATTTTTCCAGGGAATGTTCCATCGCTAAAGAAAAGTTTGGGGACCTACTCCCCATGCGTTCCAAAGGCCAATCTGTTCCTCAGACCATGTGATTACTTTTTATACTGAAAAGTATTTGCCAAAGTTGTTAATCTAATTTATTTGAAAACAATTAAAAGAATAAGGTATTGTATAAATATTTTTAATTGAATTTCATAGTTAAAGTCACAAAAATATGTAGACATTCAGCTTGTGTACCTTTGACTTCCCAGCTTGCCATTCCTGGATTTGTGGGTTTCTTTCTACATGAACTTGATAGTTAACAGGACTTAAACAGCCTGATTCTCTTTGCTTCAGAAACTGATAGTGCTGTCAAAGTTCCTCATACACCTTGCTAATTAGATACCTGATAGAGGGGAGTGGGTTGCCTTGAAAATAAAAAAAAAGACTTTACAATCTGCAGGTGATTTAAGTCAGACCGAAAAATACTGCTTTTACACGGTATCAGGTTACATTTGTTGTCACATGTATTTACATGATACTTTTATTTGTACAGTATACCATAGTCCAGCACTGCTGCCAAACATGTGAGATCAAATATGGTAAATTACTGTTGTCGTTGAGGTCTGATACACCAAGAAGAAAAACACAAGTCTGAAATTACCGAAAACTTCATGGGAAAAGAGGAAAGGAGTTCCCAGAAATATACTGAAAAACGAATGCTTCTCAGTCTAGCAGTGAGCTTGCCAGAGCTTTCCAAAAGCAGATGAATGTTCTTGACCTGATGAGTGTTTATCAACTGTCTGTGTGTCTGCTTGGCAGCTTCGCTCCCTTGAAAATGCTCTTAATCTGAAGGGCTTGAGGAGATGAGGTTTTGTAGTCATCCTTCTAGTCAAGGTTCCCGTTCTCCCAGCGCATCTTTCTTCAATGAGAAATGTGTGAAAAACAGTGGTGGTGTTTTGGGGCACGTTATCACACATGGTAACTCAAGAATTGCCTATTTAGATGTACCTGTCCGCACATGGAGGACTCGTTTGGGTTATTTTTAGTGAAATTTCTTCTAGTCAGAGATGTTTCCAACTTAATTCATGATGTTTAAAAATGCTTTTTTGCAAACCGAACAGGCAAAGATTTTAAGTAATACCACAAGGGCAGACAGATTGTTCAAACCTACGGTTAATGTCAAAAGAGAAAACGAAGTTAGCTTTGGAGTAATTGCAGCTTTACATCCTAAATGACAAAATACTATCTCTGATATGAATCATACATAAAATTCTGCTTTCATTTTTCACTTGCTTTATAACCCTCACTAGGTAACATAAGTCCTGGTGATTGAGAGTTTTAGGGATACAACAGCTGCAGCTGAGAAAACTGAATCAACAGGTTAAAGCCTTGGATGCATGAAACTCTACATGTGTCTGTGGAAAATTCTCTTTTACAAGAACCATTGTGTCATCATTTTTTGGGTGGGGCAGGAGTTGTGGGTTTGTTCTTTGTTAATACAATGCCTTCTCGCACAACTGGTTCTTTGATCCCCCAAGATTAGTGTCTCTTCAGTACTACAGCAATGAAAAAATAAATAACAAGTATGACATTTTAGGGCTTTGGTACTGGAAGTTACTTGTCCAGAGTAACAGAATGAAGGTTTAGCAGACAAGGAATTTCTCTGATCCTGTCCCTCCCTCAGACAGTTATATTGCTTCTCTCTAGCAAATGACTTTGTCTGATGTGCCATGATATGTTGCGTGGGTCTTAGCGTGCCGCTGCCAGCACCTCTGCTCCTCAGAGTCACTGCAGAGGCAGTCAGGCAGCAAAGCATGTCCTGCCTTTGAGGTTTGACACGAGGAAGCTCTTGGAAGTGCAGAAGGAAACCCTGGGAGTCACGCGGACCTGTTTGGTGACAGGCAGGCTAGTGTGCCTCAGGGCCAGCAGCCAGGAAGGACCTCACCTGAGGCACTTTTTGGCAGAACTTGGTGTGGACTGAGTTCCTGAAACAGAGCTGGGAGCACAGTCTCGAGTCTAATGACCTTTTCTTTTTTCCCCTAGCAAATATAAAAAAAAAAAAGCATTGTTCTGAAGTGCATTAGTAACATGCAGAATGATGCTCCATTCAGAAGGCAATTAGTTAGGCAAGTTTATTGGGTTCCATCATTTATGAAGGTCCAAGAGTGTGTACCTGTGTTATCTGAGACATCTCCTGGGAGGCACCTCTGTCTGCCTCCCTGAATTTTGGGAGGAATCTCAGGGGCAGGGTGATGTTTATGCGCATGCATGCTCCTCACAGTATGTCCATGCTTTGCCTCGTGATGGTGTGGGCATGGTGTTCTGCCCTGACATTGGATCCAGTTGGTCACTTATTCAGAAAAATGCTTCCCTTAGCTCTAGAAAAGAAAAGTACGGAATGCAGTGTCTATCCTACCCGCCCAACACAATTGACTTCCAGCAAAGTCAATGGAATTATTTGTGCAGGATATGGTCCAGTGTTAAGAAATTCTTTTAAAGCATAGGAGCAAAAACTGTGTGTGCATCTTTATGTGCTGGAATTTTTCCTCTTTTTTTCAGGCATGGACAAAGGGAGAGAGTCCCATTAAGTGTGTAGGGGACAAAGGGTGGGAGGCATAGGACAGCATAGGATGGAATGGGGTTGGAAAGGAAGAGAAATAATCTCTGTCAGGCAAATAGAGTAACTTGTCCAAGTACCTTCTCCAAATTTGTTTGAAGGTGCCCAGGGAACAGGTTGGGGCTTTCTTGAAATTACAGTTTAAGGAATGAAATTATTATAAAAATAATAGTAGAGTCGGGCGTGGGCTGCAAATATGTTACTTTTATTTTCTGAAAAAAACAAAGAAAACATACAAAAAACCCACCCCAAAAAACTAATTAAGGATAATTTCCTTTACTGTTTCTTTGCCAAGACCTATTTTCAGGACTCTGTGCTTCCCATTGAGCAACCAATGAAATCCCAGGCACCTAAAACAAATAGAAGCAATATACTTAGGACTTGGCCCTTAAAAAAAAAAAAAAAAAGAAAGAGGAAATTATTTTTAAATATTTTGCTTTAAAATATGGTAGATTGACATTTCTATGTTCCCGTACATTTTGTTGTTAATTTTGGCTAGTAAATAGTTCCCTTTGTAAAACAACAACTTAACCATTCACCTTTCGTATGCAGTTAAACTCAGATTCTGTGTAACCTTAGGCTTCCGTACTGTTTCCAGGACACATGCAGGAGCAATTCTCTTTAAAAACCTAGGTGTGAGGGACACCAAGGTTGAGTAATGAGAGTATAAATCATGTTTGCTTCTTACCCAGGGCTGAGCCATGCTCTCAGCAAAATCAAGAAAATGTGATTTTTTGGGTTCTGTAAGTATTCAGGCCATCTGTTGGAGCCACAGTGGCCGTCTCTGTGCTAGAAATTAAATATGTGCATTTGTCAGGTTGAAGTTTGAGTGATTGTTTCACTGAAGTAAAGGTGGTACATTGTCCACGAAATCCTATCTATTCACAGGATACAAAGTTTAGAACAGAAGATATTTATTCAATTAAATGATTTATAAAGGAAAGGATAAGGAAAAAGAAAATATGAAGAAGATTGTTAAAAATTTTGATAAAATTTCTGTGTGAAACAGGTTTTAATTAAGAATTTTAAATTAAAAAAGAAATGTAGTTTAATTTTTCTTTCTAGTAGTTTGTACTGCTTTGCTAGTATATTGCTTTTTTGTTCTTTTGCAAAATGATGGTAATGTCACTTAAATATCAGCTGTGCTTTGAACAACTCATCATCTGGTTGATAATCATAGAATCATTAAGGTTGGAAAAGATCTCTAAGAATCATCTAGTCCAATCCTCAACCCAATACTACCATGACCACTAAACTATATCCTGAAATGCCACATCTTCACATTGGTAGTGCCAAGTACCACGGAGAAGTTAGGTTTTTGGTGTTTCTGATTGTGTATTCAAAATGAACTGATGTTTCTGCTAATAGTGGTTTCCCTCTCCCTCTGTTTCTGTCCCCAGTTATAAGGTAAGGATGCCACCTGCTTTTTATAGGTAAGAAGGTGGAGCCACAGTGTTTGTGGTAGACCCAGCTACTATGACTAGTAACTAGATGAAAATGTCCATGAAGAGCTTTGTCATCACTCCTCAGAACAGGGCTTGGTCACTTCATACTCCTTAGGTGATTGTTTTTAAATCCTTGTTAACTCTCCATTTTGTTGACCTTACGTTCTGGCCTCGCAAGTTCATTGATCTCCACACCTCCTCTTCTCTCTGCCTTACTCTTTTGCTCCTCTGATTTCTCCTTTTACTACTTCTTGAGTCTGGTCGCTGCCAGAGACAAACTTTGCCATTAGGGAGAGCCTCTCAGTTCTTCATTTGGCACCATGTACTTCTCCCTTCACTGGCATGTCCCATGAAGCTACACGGGTTGCCGTGGAGGAGCATCTGTGAGATGCCACATCTAAACCAGCACAGAAAAAGGCTCTGCCACATTCATGGGGAATTGAATCTATCCAGCCTATGCAAGCGTTCTTTTTTTTCAAAGGCTTATAAGTTAACCAAATCTGGGCAACTTTTAATAAAAACTTTTCCCCTGCCAAATTTCAAGTCTGTTCTCCAAAACGTGGAGGCACTAGAGCTTTTTTTTAATGAAACAGTTATTAAAAAACAAAACAAAGCTCAGAATAATAACGTGTTTTTCTCTCAGTCGTTCTCAGAAAGGTTGTTCTGTTGTTCTCAGAAATGGCTGAACCAGTTAAGCCTGATTTATTTATTTTGGAAAGAGTCCGCTGAGACAAGCTTGCAGCCTGGGAATTTTCAGCCGAACTGGTTAGATAATCTCAAAATTTGGCAAAGTTTAATGCAAAAGAAAATGGCCTTACACTGAGAAGTCAAAGGCAAGCTTACTTAGCAGCAATGCTCCTTGCTTAGTATAGAAAAAGACTATATATATTAACTGCTTTTTTTTTTTATGTTTCAGATTCTTTGAGTACATACTGCTCTACAAAGATGCAGTGATGTTTCAGATTGAACAAGTTACGAAACTTTGCTCAAAGATTGCTCTGACAGAGCCGTGGGATCCCTATGACATTCCTGTCAATTCAACTTATGAAGACCAGTACTACATTGGGGGGCCTGGAGATGAAGTTATGGTGCAGGAATGGTCTGACAGAAAACCAGCCAGGAAATGTATGTGTATGCATTTGTTTCGTCTTTATAATAATCATTGTCTCTGCTACCCAGGGGTAAAGAAAATCATTCACATTCACCCCAGCTTTCCGTGTTTCTGTAAAGTTGGCTGGAAGAAATAATAACTGTACCCAGGGCACAGCACATCATTTTATCAGTGCAATTTATTAAGAAAATGTTTGATATCTCAGCAGAATCAGATATGTCTGAGGGATTTGACTGGATTTTAGTTCATATCATGCAGATTTTGGCATGGGACCAGCGTCATTTTGCATTTGGCTCCAGCAGCCTGTATCCAAAATTTTTCTAGAGATTATTTGGTAATATAATTAGTGCCTAATATGAACCTGAGCGTTTAACCAGTGGAAAATACTTCTTTCCTGAATAAAAGTACAAAGAATGAAGTAGAAAATGAAGGACGAGATTGTTAGACCTCTGAAACTAGGTCAATACATCCTGTTGTGTTCTACAAAAGGCGAATTATCGCTCCAAGAAATTTGTTTTTCAGATCCAGTAGTTTTGGAACTTTTGTGGAATTTAATATCCGGATACATTCAGTTAATGACGTGTGATTTTTATCCTGTAGTATTTTCTATATAATCATTCATAATGTCTTAAAGTTGTCTACCCCATCCACCTTTTACTGAATACTAGCTTTAATTCTAGAAATTATATTTCTTTTAAAATTATAAATCTTACAGTGGAGATATAGGCTACCTTGGTAGCATTGTATTTTACCTGATTTTTTTGATTCAAAATTCTGGTAGAAGATGTATTGAGGGGAAAAAAAAATGCCTCCATGTCTGGATACTGAAAACCAAACTCACTGAGGTCAGAATATTTTTGGTGTATGAGAAGTATATTCAAATATTGCTTAGCTTACTGGAAGGACAGAAAATAAGTATGTTTGATTGCTGCTGAGAGAGAAAATAAGCCTCCTTGGGACTGGGAGAATTTGTTATAGGCATCCCCCAGAGGGACTGATTTATGATGGCAGTAGGTAATTTTGTATTTTAACCTCGTGAGTTTGTGTTATCAACAGATCTGAAATACATAAAACAGCTGCATGAAGTGGTGTACAATGGAAGGGGTAGAGAAAGATCACAGAAGAGGTGCATGGCGTTAATAAAAGATTTAAGAGTGAAGGGTGTTCAGAGCAAACCACCTCGATGGTACTGACTAGAGAAGTAGCAAAGTGGTGAAAGTAGAAGCAGTGGTGGAGGACAAGGGGAAGGAGCAAGGGAACACCACTGAGATAAGCATGTCATGGAATTAAACTGAAGCTTAAGAGCTTTCTGGGCATGGGAAGGAATCAAATGTGTTTTAGAGTGTCAGAGGATGTGTTGAGGGCCAACGTTGTGGAATCGACCATAGGTTTCCAGTAATTCCACCTTTCAGCTTGGCAGGAACAAGAGTGTAAGGTGAAACATCCCCGTGCTACCCAAGCTGACAGCACCAAAATTTGCCTTCTGAGGAAAACAGAGCATTTCACTGCTTTGCTGGTGATACGAGTGCTGACATATAAGTGGGGAGAGAAACCAGACTTTTGTAGAACATGACTAAATTTGGGACCAAGCAGAAGTGATGGTCCTACAGGAAAGGTGACCTACCAATGCCATGGTGGTGTCATGATTTGAAATGTGCTCAACACCAGCATGTTCAGGTTGAAGATCATTGTGGTGTCCAAATTACACCAGTTTTGTGTTCTTTCTTGGTGTTGCCATGCATAAAGGCAGAATTAAAGGCAGTTCCAGCCTGTAGGCGTCTCTGGAGGAACGGCCTTTTTTATTATTTTTTTTTGACTGACACCGTTGTGACACGTTCGTTTGCTCTTGTCATCTAAAGTGGTCACGTTTCTGCTTGGTTACAGTGGAATCCTGGGTCGGCGTTTACACGGTCAAAGACTGTTACCCAGTACAGGAAACCTACACGAAGAACTACAGCGTGACGACCTCCACTCGCTTTTTTGATCTGCAGCTCGGCATCGCCGACCCCTCGGTGTTCACCCCACCCAGCACCTGCCAGAGAGGCCAGCTGAGGAAGATGAGGGACGAATGCTGATGATGGACACAAGGGCTGCCCCGGGCAAACAAATATTAGCCAAGAGGATGTTATTAGTCGTCAGCTGCTGACGTCTAACCCAAATTTTTTCAAGCTTATTGTTGCTCTTTTGGGAATTGTGAGTGTTCGCCTGAAAGGGAACATCAACATTTAACTGAGTAAAATGTGTGACACAAAAGATCTCTTTCATCACATTAATCTGTTTGATGATGCACTTGCAGTATTATATAGTTACCACTAAGATAGTATTTGTAGATACTATTTATTTAAGCTGTGGCTGATTTTCCTTTTGTGAAAGGTTTCGTTATTTATTTTTTCAAGAATATAAAGCACAAACGCACTGTAATAATGGCAACATCTAGAAGGAAAAGCTGGATTTTATTGGTTTTGTTCCTTGTGTGGACGTGAGGTAAGGGGAAATATATCCTGAGTGAGACCTCAACCCCATCCGAAAAACACCCCATTTTAAACAGTGTACATCTGAAAATTTGTTCTTTTTTGTTTATCTTTTTTCCTTTCTGCTCTTGCGCAGTCTGGTAGTCTAATATTTGAGCTGATTTTTTTCTTTCAGGGGAGAAACCAGAGTAGCTCTATTTGTGTAATGCTAGCTGACATGCAAAAAGTGGTTTTCTGTTTCTTGGGAGAACGGCGTGAAAGAAAGGAAAGGCGAGAGAGGTACACCCCCAAAAACGTAAGCCAAAGTTTTCTTGCATTTAGTGCGCTTGGTGAAGGGTTCCAGTAGGGTGTGATGAAACATTTTTGTCATATTTTACTTTAGCACTCACTTTTCAAGGCAATACTAGCTTTAACCTATGCAAAGAGATTAAGAAGGACCGCACTTTAGATGGCTTTAATATTTTATAACCACTTTCAAAAGCCCTTACTCAAAGAGTATGAAAACACCTTTACATTATAATTCCAGAAGACATCTATCCTGGTGCTTTCAAACCAGGACTCACGTCCTCTGTGGCTGCAAGGCCATTTCTGAAGCAGAAGTGACAATCTTGCTTTCTTTTGCACCCCCTCCACTGATGCCTGCCTGATTTACTATTCCATCAGCACCTCGAACCTTATTATTTATTATTTACAAATTATAACCTTATTATATGCAACAAAATATTTAAAGCCAGACTCTTGTCCTCTCACGTATGTTGTTGGCTCCTTGTTTGCGCCAGAAGTTGTCCAGCTGGAGCCAGTGCACCACTGGGAAGTTTGGTGTCTCTGGAGGAGAGATGCGGGGAAAGCTTTTAGTGCTTTATTGGCTCATAGCTTTTTGTACATAAGCAAATAGTTGCAGTGGTTGTTTTGCTTTCACAGCCATGGTCAGAATGGCATTTTACTTTGCCTTGTGCCTAATGAAAGCATACACACAAACCTGCTGAAAAATAGATAGTTCTTCAAAATATTTTCTTTTGGACATGACCATTTCCCTGAGACGTGCTGGTGGAAAAAAGGATTGGGTTTCCTTGATACATTTAGTCTGTACTCGCCTTCTCTAGTTTTTGTGACAACCTGAATGCTCACTGCATATTTTTCTCATCAGGGCAACGATTAACATGCATTTCTTAATATCTGTGTCTTGTTAAAATCCAGAAAATATAATAAAACTGGCTGGCAAACATGAAGCTGTGGTGCCGTGTGGTTTGGAATGACTTTGTCATGGTAGAGCAGAAAGCCGAGTAATCAGAGTCTTCATACTCTGTTTTGCTGACAGTGTTGTCATTTCTAGCAATAATACTAAATGTTCTTTTAAAGATTAATTTGCAAAAGTCTACTACACAGAAGCGCTTTAAAAATGTTGCTGTGACATACAGGGCATACATGGCTAAACGTGTACCTCTGAAACAGGGCTGTTGTCTTCACGATTATGCTCTGCAAGTTCAATACAGCCTTGTCAAGGAGATGTCAAACAACAAATTTCTGGATTAGGTCTTTTAAGTTAGCCATCAACCAAACATGAAGCACAAAACGCCTGTTCCTGTTTTGTTATCTTTGTTACCGTTTGCCGTGGTTTGTTACCAAGTTCCTCGAGACATTCTGTCTTTATGCAACTACGTCAGTGACTGAATAAGAGGACTTTAAAGCAGCCGTATAGTTGCTGCCACAACTATAAAGTTGCTGCCACAGTCAAGTAAAAACGTGTGTTTCTTATATCCCATTGTCTGGGGAATTTGTTTATCGTGGTTATCTGGTGGAAAATTAATAGTAAATTGGTGTGTATGTCAGTTACATTGTTTTCTCTTGAGTAACAGTGACAGAACCTGGGAAGTGGAGAGCCTGTGAGGCAGAGCTAGTTTTCTGAGATTTCCTGGTTTCAGCTGGGCCAGAAAAAGTGCAAACATCCATCTGCCTGCCATATTTTTTTGTGTTTCTGCTTGGAGGCTTTGCTGAAAGCAGGATGTGTAGAAACGCGACATTGTTTTATTTAAAGTTAACCAAACATTCCTGAGGCTCAAAACAGGTTTAGTTTGAGTTTGGGGAGGAGATCTGGGCATTTGGTTCAGTTCCTATATTGACAGTTTGCTTAACTCTAGTATTAGGGCCAGATTTTCTTGCCTCAAGCCATGCTGCACATCATAGAAGTGCTGCCATTTACCAGGGCTTGCCAACTTTCATGAGGAACATAGGAAAAAATACAATAATCCATAGTCAAAGTAAATTTTCGTCAAGAAGTCTTTAAACAACAGAATATTCTTATTTTGGGATGCTCTAATGAAATGAGCGTGTTTTCTACCTTGAAGTTCATTTCATTCCAGTGCCCATGCTTACTCCTTGCAACCTTGCGTCTCTCTTCCCACCACCCTTTACTTCCTAATGGTGGTGGAGTCCACTTCCAAAACGGCATTTACAACTCTCACTTGCCTTTATTTCGGTAGGAGATCAGCCCCTAGATACCCAATGGATCTGATCTGGACCTTATCTCTTCGATTTCGCAGTCTTATCCTAAGTGCAAGAGTGGTGCCAGTCATAACCAAATGCAAAGAACTGTGTGTAGGTGACCCATGGTGAGAGAAGTGTTGGATCAGGTGCAATTGCCCAAAATCCCAGTCGATGGGAGGTCTCCCACATCACATCCTGCATCACTTGCATCCTGGACCACAGACTCGTGCTGGAGGGAAGCTGTGGGACGTTCTCACATGACAGAAAGGCACGTAAGGAAAGTGTCGGCTAGTTGTGAGGAATGAAGATTTCAAAAGAGCACCCCCACAAAAAGACAGAGGTCCTTGACTGTAGAGATCCTGAGGTCTCCCTCAGCTGGCTTTCCAGGAGTTTGCATGTATGACAGGGACTCAAGCACATACAGATTTAATCATCACACCTGCACGTGGCCTAGAAACAAATGAATCAAGCTTGGAAGGCTCCTTAAAACACTTCTGAGCGTTTACTGCTTTGTAAGGGGAGAGGGAGAAAAGCTTATGGTCCAATGAGTAGCCTCAGAAAACAGTAGGTTGTCAGATATGTAGGTTAAGAGGGTTGAGACACAGCTATGAGGCTGCTAGGGTAAAGTTCCAAGCGTTGTTTGAGGACACACTGGTTTAACATGCTCCGGGGAAAGATTTGTGTGGTTTGATAGGACTGTTTTGGCACAGATTGTACTGAAGAAAATGATGCACTTAGTTCCAATGTGATGGGACAAGGGGAAAGGGCCTTAAGTTGTGCCAGGGGAGGTTCAGGTTGAATACTGGAAGAATTTCTTTGCTGAAAGGGTTGTCAGGCATTGGAACAGGCTGCCCAGGGAGGTGGCTGAGTCGCCATCCCTTGAGGTGTTTAAGAGACGAGTAGATATTGTGCTAAGGGACATGGTTTAGTGGTGTTGATATGGATCTTGAAGGTCTCTTCAAGATCTTGAAAGTCTCTTCCAACCAAAACTGTTCTGTGATTCTATGGTCCTATATTTGGGTTGAAGTAAGGACAAATAGCCCAGCAGGGCACATTGTGCAGGCACAAGTGAGTGACCGGTGACCCACCTGTTCAGCTGCAGGAATATGTGTCTTACAGGAGGGGTGAATCCCTCTCTTCACCACCCCATCTATGGGAACTTCCTTCAGGCTCCTTCCTTTCCCACTGTGCATAGCAGGAACAATAATTCTGCTTCCCACCTCCTCTTGTCTTCCTGACTGTGACAGCTCTGGGCCAACTCCAGCACCTCAGCCCCGTGGAGGTTTTTCTGCCTCGTGGCACGTAAGAAAACGATGCGTCTGTGCTATGCGTGCAGACTTTACCCTTTGCCCACTGCGTGCCCGCTCCATGCGTGGGGTTGTTGCTCAGGCGCTCAGCACTCGGCCGTCGCTGTTAATTGGGCTCAGCTCAGGCTTTGGTGACGCCAGGCAAAGGGGCTCGTGAGCGAAAAGAAAAGAGAGGAGAGGAAAGGGAAGCCTGCTGTGCTCACTCTGCTCCCTGCTGGGGTTTTTCCCACGCTTGCCTGGTGCTGACAGACAGCTTTGACGTTCCTGAAACAGCAGCAGCCGGGATGCCAGCTCTGCATTATGGCCCCTGTCACGCCGAGGGAGAGGGTGGGCTTTCACCCTCGGCACTAAAATTATCCTCCAGGCCAGGTCAGGGAATCGGGTTTGGTTTTGGTGGAGAAATCATGCCCATGGTCCCTGCCACTGCCCTCCCAGTGCCCCCACTGCCCTCCCAGTGCCCCCACTGTCCCCTCTCCATCCTCTGCTCCCCAGGACAAGCAACAAAGATGTGGGAAGAGCCCTTCTGCTCTTCCCACCACCATGCCATTGTGATATTTGTTTTTTGCTTCAGCTGGTTCCTTGCTTCTTTATGTGAGAGCTGCTGGAGCAATTTATCATAGAGATGCTGAGCTTGGGGTTTTTTACCACTCTTCTTTGTGCCAGGTAGCGTCCCTTGTTTATTGCTGCAATATCTTCTCCCAAGTTACTAATGATAGGACAAGAGGAAGTGGCCTCAAGTCACACCAGAGGAGGTTTAGATCGGATATTAGGAAAAATTTCTTTACTAGCAGAATGGTGAGGCATTGGAACAGGCTCCCCAGGGAACTGGTGGAATCGCCGTCCCTGGAGATGTTAAAAAAATGTGCAGACGTGGCACTTCAGTATATAGTTTAGTGGTCGTGGTAGTGTTGGGTAGGCAGTTGGACTAGATGATCTTAGAGGTCTTTTCCAACCTCAGTGATTCTATGATTCTATCTCATACTCGGCAACTCAAGTCACGATAGACCTTCTTAATGATGGCAGCAGCTTGCGCTGGTAAGAGCACAGGAGGTGGAAATACTGAAAGTGATGAAGAGTAACAGCAGAGAGCCTGTCCCTGGTGGCCCAGGTGACTACCAAGTACCATGATGGCATTAAACCTCTAAGGAGGGTGCTCTGGAGAGGTTGTAAATACCCCAAGAAATACCCCTCACCTCTGCAAACAAAAAGCAGGAGCTGTGCTGAGCAACCTGCATTGCATTTCCTTTATTTTCTTGAGCAGTTGCTTCATAGAGGGACAAAACCCCCAGATGTTTTCTCCCAGTACACTTCTACAGAAATCATGCAAAACTTAGTTATTGGCAGAAAATGTTGAGTTTTCAACTAAGGAGACAATATGTAGAGAGTTCCAAAGACTTGCAGTGAAACAAAAGGTTTGTCTATAAAGCAATCTGTGGCTTTAAGCTAAAGTTTCTCCATCTTAGAAGTTCTCCTTTGAAGTAAATAAATAATGCAATTTGTCAGGAGGACTGAACCCTGAATAACTACTCCTAACTGTCATTCAGCTTTGAAAGAAGCTGCTTCCACTGTGGGCTTGAAAAAGGGCTCTTGCCTCAAGTTTAACACTTTTCCCAAGCTTACCAACTGAGCTAATGAAAGATACTGTTTTTTCCTCCAAGCCTTGTCCTGTCAGAGGGATGGGCTTGCTTTGCTTGTGTGCACTCTTGGCACTCTGCAGATTTCTAAAGATGATGGTTTATGCCAGCACAGGATCTTTCCTGGATTTTATTTTTTTCAATCAGTTGCAAAAATGGGCAATTGTGGAAACGAAGCCACAGGAAGCAGAACACTGTTGGGGTTGATATTGTCTATATTAGGGCAGCACTGGTATGTTGTCAGGTGTGTTCCTTGCTCATGAAATCTCTCTCTCTGGAGGATCTGGTTTTTTTAGGAGCAGAAGGAAACGGTGGATATTGCCTCCATGGCCGATCATGCCCCAGGCACCCAAAAGCACCAGACATGAGCGGCCAAGCACAAAAGTAATCTTTAAAGCTTCCTCCTTAATTTCCACATGGCTGTCAAAGGGCTTCAGAGGAGGAAGACACTTATTTCATGGGTTTGGTTGAGTGTCTCAAGCCTACAGTGAACTTTGGGCTACCTGAACCTCGGGGCATGAGCAGAATCACTGTGCTTGAGCGCTGTGAACAGCTCCGGGTTTGTGCCAAAAACCCTTGCCCTTAGGAGCCTCGCTGCGTAACGGGCGTGCAGAGGAAAACATTTGGGACAAGATGCAAAGCCCGAATCTGGCCATCAACGGCCACAGTTAAAAAACAAAAGCCAAGAAATTGTTAACGCCAGAAGAAAGCCAAGTAACACCTGTGCTTCCAGAAAAAAATTTCTTCTGCATTGGACCTTTTTTTTTTTTTGATGTGGCAGTTGGTGCAATTATCTAGGAATATGTTACTTCCACTCTGGATTGTTGCTAGATACAAGGCAGTACAGGAATGCAATGAGCACAGTGAGAGCTAATTACTTCAGGATGTGCTAGTTCAGTGTTCATTTGCCTTGTGGGGCCCTTTGCAAAGAGGAAAGTGTGATCTTAACATGCACTGGCTACCAGCTCTGGTTTAAAAATTCCATGGAGCCTGAAATCCTTGCTGCTGGCAGACTATCTTTTGCCTCAAAGCCCTCTGGAGAGGGTGCACTCATGGCATGGAGGTGGTCTCTGGGTTGCAGGGTTGGTTTCTGCCATGGCCTGAGAGAAAGGTTAACAGCCCTGGAGAAGCTGCTGGAATCACATGGAGAGGGCTAAGGGAGGAAGACCAGGGGCTGGGTGAAGCTGCTGAAGGTTCAGTGCTGCAAGGCCAGCTCCTGGTGAGGCCACCTACAAAGCTCATTTGGTGGTTGGAAATCCTTTCCAGCTGGAGAGCAGTGGCAAGACCAAGGGAATGTCTTCTGGAGGAGCACTGCAATGCTCCCCGTCCTCATCCTCCATGGAGCCAGGAGAAGCAGCCATAAGTGGGATGCAGAGATGTTGCCAGGGATGCTAGTGCCTTGGAGCACCCACTAGTGTCCTGCCAGGCATAGGAATGCCAAAATACAAATTCACGCAAATAAAAAAAAATCATTACCAAAAAAGGAAAGTCACATCCTTAAATCTTTTGAGTTAGTTCTAGAAAGAGCCTTCTTTGTGCATCAGTCAGTTATCTGTTTTCATGTTTCTGGCAAGGGTTAATATTTCATAGTTAATTTTTGGTTTTTTCAATAGCAGTTACATATTTTCAGGATTGTTTTATCATCTGTAGGATGATCCAGTGTCCGCCACAGATTTAAAGGAGGCTGGTTCAGCTGACACCCTTACTTTTGGGTCAAGGCAGTCCCATTATTTGAGGTATTCTATTCTATGATTCAGGAAGGACGTGTGGTCAAAATTAAGTATGTCCTACAAAGGACTGATGTTTACAGACCAGCATGTTCATTCCCTGCTGCGCCTGGGTGAAGGACAGCCACCAAGAAGAGAAGCAGCCCATAATTCATGATCCTGCAAGGAATTCCGTGGCCAAACTTGCCTGGAGAGGTGGAGTTCGTAGCAACCACGCTGGATACTAACTGTGCCGTTAGCTAAGTGTTGCAAGAGACATGTGAGTGGCACAGAAATGGGTATTCCCTGTGGGGATTTGTGACTTTCCTTTGCCAGACTTCAAGGGACGAGCTTGACAGCGCAACATCCAGTAGCACAAGCCTCAAGGGCTTTGTAACCTGCAGATGGGCATGAAGGAGCATCATGAAAGAGACTATCAAATACCTTTGGTTCCAGGTTCAATATGGCAATCATCTGGGCTACTTATTTGTTCATTGTAGATATTTATTTTCCCTGATGGAATGTCTTTCTGGAAGACTGGAAAACACTTCAGTGTTGTAAATTCATGCGGTTCTTGGAAGAGTACAGGTCTGCCGACTCATGAGTTCCTGGTATTTTATTTCAAGTTATCTGCTGCTGCAGAGCTGAGCTGCCATCCACTCAAGTTTAAGTTTATACTTCCCTGTCAAAATTTCTTCCTTCTCTAGCCACCCTATGGCTGGCTTCCACTCCAAGATCTCTTATACCGCTTGGTTTTTCCAGATACTTCATCCCACTGCTTCCATTTTTGGAGTATTGGCAGTTGAGAACACCTCACCTCTCACTCTTAACAGTGTATTATATTACGTGTACATATATGTACATGTCTTATATCTACAATACAAGGATAACGCATGTGATTGACAGCGTTAATCATTGTTGCTGTGATTATTTATATAGGAACTATTGTTAAGAAGACAATTCATCTTACGTGTAATGGTTATAATACCATGTTTCCACCACTGCCGTGATCATTATATGAAGTTTTTCCTATCTTATTCCTCTCTTTTCCTTTCCCAAGCTTTGTTTCGGTCTAATGTTAAAAAAGGTTGACCTCTTTTTGTGAAACTCATTCCTATGTTGATGTTCCTTTGTAGCAAATCCTGGCAAGGATATCAGTAGTGAGTGTGATGCTCTATACCACTGCATACACCCTTAAAATACATTTATTACAGAAAGCTTTTTGTTTGAACTCCTGCTGCCCTGGTAGAGGTCTTCCTAAGTTAAACACGGCATCTCCAGGAGAGAAGTCTTTGCAGATGGTGTGAGCTCATTCTCATTCTGTGCTTAGCTTCAGTATTGTTTTCACAGGGTCTAAAGACGGACTGAAGTTAAAAGGCAAGTGGAAGGCTAAATCACCAGGGAGGTGGAAAAGAGAGCTTTCACGAGATCTATAAATCTTCTTGAGGTGTTCTAAAATTACGTATAGCTGCCTTGGCTGGGTTTGATGCTAGCAGTAAAGAAACTGAGCACTAATTTTACCTTTTTAAACTGTCTGCAAACGAGTTTATTTTTCAGTTGGAATGCAGATGACTCACAGCAACTGAGAGGCCCAAAAGACCTCAGCGCCAGATCCTTGCACAGCGCAAACCAGTATCAGTCCACAGCATTCCGCGGAGCTACCCCTGACTCTTACTTACCACTTAATGCCCGTGAAATCTAGGTGAACAACCCATTTTCACCAATCTCAGGAGCTGGTCAGCTGCCTCTGCAACAAAATCTCGACTTTGCCCATCTGTCCATGCAACCACCCCAGGGGACATGCAACGGCAAAGTGACATCATCACGCCAAGCGCTGACATCGGCCCCTCTTTGGTGCCATGATGAAAGCAGGATGTTTTCACGTAAGCGGTGGACGAGAGCACCCTTGAATTGACTGTCACTGCCTTGTCCCTCTGCCAGCACCGTCCGCAGTTGCATAAACACCCACCGTCACAAGACCTGGAAGCCAACGCACAGGAGGCACTTGTGCTCCGGTAATTAATGAAGTCCTGGCAGGAGCTCAGCATCCCCTAATGAGCGCACGCCAAACCGCGCAGGGGTGGCGCTCACTGCAATTAAAGACACACGAGAGAAAAAAAAAAGAAAATAAAAGTGGAAGCCAATAGCAGCCTTCTGCCAATAAGCAGAAGAGATAACCTTCTGAAAAATCCAGGGCATAACGCTGTGCTGACACCAAGTTGTCATGATACTGAGCAAGGCATCTGTTCAAAGTGAATGAACTTGAAATAAGACCCAAACTCTAACTGGCGGACAGTGAATGGGCACCTTCAAAGTCAACCCCAAAGGTCCACCCGAAGCCATCAGGGCAACTCCAGAGCAAGCTTTATCTTCCTGGGCAAGGATTGTCCATTTTCGTTCCATATTGGCAGCCAGAGTGCAAGGTCTCTGCCTGAGCTGGAGGTCTGAGATGTGGTACATTCTCTCTTGCTTGGTGCTTCAGTACCAGGCGGCACAGGGTGAGCAGGAAAATGCCTCTGTGAAAGCTGCCGGCTCACAGATGAGGTGCAGTGGACTTCATGGAATGATTTGTTCAAATGAGAATTTTTCTGGCATAAACTCAACAGGTCTCACTCCTTCAGAGCCAGCCCAGCTTTGGCCTCTTCTGTTCCCCCATTTCTTAACATCGAAGCTCTGGTTGATATTCATAATCCTTAATAATCTTCAACTTTCCAACATCAGAGACTCCTGACTAGTAGTTTTAAAGCCATGGTAAGCATTGGGAAACCAAATCACCGTGCTGTTTCTGGCTTGAATGGATTTGTAGTGTTAGAAATCATGCTCAGCCTTTTCTTTTCTGAGCTTCTTTGCTTATATTTTCACTTTAGGAAGAAACTTAGGCTAGAAGTTATTTCTATTTTGATGAGAGAAATGCACAGAACAGATGCGCTTGTGAAAGAGAGAGCAAAGCAGCCACAGATAGTGGATATAAATAACTAATTAGCAATTCTTTTCAGATTTAATTGAAAAGTAGCATAAACATTGAAAAATAACCTAAAGCACAATAATATTTAGTTCTGTCTTCTGGAGAAATGCTATGCAAGCAAACAGGCATTTAGGTCAAACACTTTGTGACTCATTTCACATCTCTCTAATGAAAATAAACAAAATATTTCCGTT
>NW_009725633.1:31674-46923 GCF_000703405.1 Apaloderma vittatum
TCAGCAGGTGTTTTTAAGCAAAAAAGCAACAAATTCATGGATTTAAGTTTTCAGTAAAAAATCACTGATATTTTTAAAGCTACATGTGCAGTCTGGACATTTTTTGGTAGCATTCATTTCACACCGTCCCTGGAGGTGTTCAAAAAATGTGTAGACGTGGCACTTCAGGATACAGTTTAGTGGTCATGGTGGTGTTGGTTTGGCAGTTGGACTTGATGCCCTTAGGAAATTACTCAAAGTTCCTAGATTTAGGCACTCAAACTACGATTACTTTATTTGTTTTGTGCAAGTGTTTTTACTTCCTACTGCATATTTTAACAAGAAGGGCTATAGTTTTCCCTTTGTATAGTGCTGCAAATCTTAACAATGTGTAGTGATTCATTTCCTAAGTCTTTTTTTGTATCCTCCTTTATCATATAACTGATTTCATAGGGTACTGTTGTCATTATTATCTGATCTGAAATTCAAACTAGTCTATAGCCATTTTTTTCATTTATTTAAATGTGGAGCAAATACAGTTACAGCTGAGCATAAAATGGAACTTTAATCACTTCAATGAGAAAACAACTGTTTTCTACCAAAACCTGAGGAGGCAAATATCATATATTTGCTAATCTTTGCAGTGTATTGTCTTTAAGGGAGAGGGGGAAATGCCTCTTTGTTCAAATCACTTGATGAAAGTAAACCTTGTCAGTGTATAGATATGAATCTTAAGGTTAGTCTACAGGCAACAATCATGTAAAAAAGTGTTAAATAAAGCCAGAGGTGACACTCAGCTTTCAAAATTCAGTATCTTAAATTCATATTTAAGCACTTATAAGATAAAATCAAACACTGCAGTTTGCTAAGTTTTCAACCCTGAACATGAATATTTTGAATGCCAGTAAATTTACTTCAAACTCAACTTCTGACATTCACTTTCAAGAGTTAGAATCAAGACTTTGATAACAGTAAAAGTAGGAAATACAGTCCTTTCTACAGAGGATCCTGCTTCGATGCTATAATGTTCTATATCTAGAAGTTATTTTAAACTATGTTTTAGACCCCTTAAACTATATTTTTATTTTTCTTTAGAAATGTATGCAGATTGAGAAAAAAAAATTCTCTTAAGTTCTACTTAGAGACAGTTACAGTTTTTTATTAAATTACAGTTAATAAGTTAATGAACAGATGGTTTTGTCTACTGAAATGTGTATTGAGAATGGAACTTGCGCTTCTTTTCTTGCATTTTATAAGCCTTTATTTCACGCTGTGAAAGCATATACTTTAACTTAGAAGACACTGAAAAGAGCTGCAGTGCTAAAAATTGAGAAAGATTAGTTGTCCCCCAAAAAATCACCTTGAAGACCATATTCTACACAGTGAGCATCATCTCACTCAAACTAAAACTTTAGGATAAAAGAAAGAAAGGGGAGGAGGAGCAAGAAAAGAAAGAAAAGAAAAAGAAGAGGCTCTTGGAAGTGACACCTTATGCACTGCAGATCTTGTTTTATGCTTAGAGTCACAGAATCATAGAATGTGTTGTGTTGGAAGGGACCTTTAAAGGTCACCTAGTCTAACCCCCTTGCAGTGAGCAGTGGTGTCTTTAACTTCTCTCTTTGGGATGTTCAGTTCAAGGGAGTCTTCTAAAAGCACGTACGTACTTCCCAGTGCTGCCAGAGAGTTAGTAAGCAACATATCAACTCCCAAATATGAGTTATTTCTCCCTCACACTGAAATTTACTGCTAATTAAAGATGATGGGAGATTTATCTGCCTATGTGATAATGCAGTTCTACTGCAATCAGGATATGTGCTGTGATGAAAGCAATGGAAAGATGCCCATAGACTTTAAAGAGATTTGTATCTGGTCCTGAAGTGGTGAAGGAAAAAAAAAAAGCTATTCTTCCTCTCCCCTCCTCCTTCTAAAATGAATCATGAATGCGGTTGCACGGTCGTGCTGGAAGATACATACTGTGGTAACAGGAAAGCGGATGACAAATACGCATCCTTATGCCTCAGTGCTCTTGGCGTGGGGTCTCACACCCTGACACACACACACACACAGAGCAGTATTCTTGCTCACTGAAACTGATTTTATTTAATTAGAAAATTAAATAACATATTATTTATCTAGATATTTTTATTAAGTTCATTTATTTATTTATTCCTTCATTATTCCTATGTCTCTCGTGGTTGGCTTGCTGTCCTCTTGCATTTTACTTGGCATCAGCATCCCTCTGCTTCTCCACCTGACAATCCCTGGGCACTGGTCTCCTCTTTGCACAGCTTTTCTTATTCACACTTTTCAGACACCAACGGGAGCCTCAAAGATGACACTGACAGCTCTCTCGCAGCGCTCCCTTTGCCGTGCGGGCAGGCATGATGCTACCGCAGGGTTTCACCTGCTGCTGGTACCCCAGGGGCTGGCCTGGATCTTGCCCAGCCCTGAGCTGAGGATGTTCTGGGAGTGGTGAAGAAGGTCTGTGGCTGCCACATCCGGCTGGCAATATGGAAAAATAATAACTTTACCAGAGCTTGAGTGTATGCTGCTGTTTGTAATTCATCCGCAACAAGTGAGACCATAAAGGTTATGACGGAAAATCGGCCCGTGAGCCTCTTCCATTCTCCGGGTCAGTGCAGGTCGCAGACTGGGTTGCACGTACACTTGTGCAGAGTCGAAGGACAGTTCTGTCTGAGTGCTCAAAACCTTCTTTACCTCACCCACGCTACAATAACTTTGTCCTTGTCCGACGGGAGTGCAGGGTCTGGACGGGCTTCCTGCATTGTGCTCCCAGTGTCTCCTGGCTCAGGAAGTGACAACATCTTGAACTAATTTTTTTAAATGGGGGTTCATTTTAAGCAACATATTTTCCAAACTGTGTTGTGTTGTGTTTTGTTTTAATGTAAGCCCAATTCTTTTTTCTTTTTTCTTTTTTCTTTTTTTTTAGTTTTTCTTTTTTCCTCTTGGCAGAGGAGAGAATTCTGCACAGGGCCTTGAACAAGGGACACTCAGGGCAGCCAAAGACACCAGAAACATCTGCCAGCCACCTCTGGAAGGCAGGAGCATCGGCCAGGGCTGGACATAGGCTCCTCCATCGGCAGCAGCCTCAGCCGCAGACAGGGTTGGTAACCACAGCCCAATTGTGCTGCTGTTTCTGCAGCAGACAGTTGTCCTTTTCCACACAGTCAGGTAGGCTGCTTCTAGGACAAATTTGGGGGTTTTCATCACCGGCAGTGAGGGGGTGGGAGAGAAGCTACGTCCAAATAAAGGACCATCACGTGTTGGTCTGGGTTAGGAAGGTCTCCCGTTAGCCAGGCTGCGGATGCAGGGAGAGGTTTCCTCTGTAGTTTCTCCTCCTGAATGTTAGGAGCCATATGAAGAGCAGTGAAATGGGCAGCAGAGTTTTCCTCTGCCCCCCTCCTTGACTTCCAACCTTCGTGTAGCCACCCGTGGGACTTCCTTGGCAGGTCCCAAGTCTGCACGGCAAAGAGGAGGACTTGGCCAGCCCCAGCCACCTCAGACTTGTTGGCTCACCTTGCACGGAAAGTGCGAAAAGTGCCAAATGTCATCCACCGAGGCTATTTTGTCAGCCCTGAGTATTCAAATGTTAAAATAAGAGTGGCTTAAATCCCTTTAAAATTAAAGTGTGTGAGCTTGCTGGTGGACATAGAGTTGTTTCTTTTGCAACTCCTGGTTGGGTGCTCCTACATGCCAATGGGGACAAAGTTTCCCCAAAGGAGTTTGCTTTCCCAAGGCTTGCCTGGGTGCGGTGGGGTGGTGAAGACACTGCAAGACACCCCATGGTCCCCACTAGTGTGACCAGACGAAGCCCCACACCGTGGGCAGGGCTATCGCATTATCGCAGTACTCAGGAGCACAAACCTACCTAGATTTAAGCTTTTCTTACTTTGTGAAATTTTCCACCTCCTTCACAGACAGGCTTCTAGGCTGGTTTCCATGGGGTTGGAGCAGGAACGCTTTGCAGTGGCAGGATATTTTATTGCTGCCTTTTTGTATTTTGCCCAGGCAGCAGCATTCCTCTGTCTGTGTGCCCAGTGTCAATGATTGTAGATTTTTAATTTGGTGCGCAGAGCACTTTTTATCTTCCTGGCAAGCCGGCTCCAAAGACGAAGACTGACAGTTGATATTTAAGCAAGGAAGCACTGCTGAGGACTGGTCTCCTTGCAGCAGGGTCTGGATCCTGCCTGATTTGGTGTTTTACCCAAGGACAGGAAATCCTGAGAGGTATTTGCCTAGAGAGCATCTTGGTTATGGCCAGTTTTCCAGTCCCAGTAAAGACACAGCCCCACTTTTCCACATTAGTCTTACATCTGTCCCATGCCTTAATCCCTTATATTAGGCAAAATTAGGCTGTAGTTAATTTTAGCACCTCCACCGCTCCAGCAGCTGGGAGAGAAAATAGTTGTTTGAAACATCATGAATAGAGTTTCATATGTAAGCTGCATATTTGTCATTGTATATGTTGCTTTGCACTCATAGACAGTTATGGTCAGGTATGGCCAGACAAGCATTAGCCTGTAAAGGTCTGGCATTTGAAGGAATGAGGAAGTTTACCATAAACATTCGTTGTATTACAGCTGAGGTACTAGGCTCAAAATATTAATTATGGTAAGAAAACGAGACTTCGGAATGAGCTGGGACTCACATTGAATATTTAGAGATTATACATACAAACCAGATGGTCCTATACCCAGAATTCTGCTCGGGGTAAGTGTGCTCACTGGAGACCTCAGAAAGATTGCACCCAGCCCTCGGTTTAAACTTAAGAAAAGGGACCAAATCAGCAATTTTGCGTTAAGAAAGAAGGGACAATTTTATCACGCGAGGCAAGCGGCAATTAGCTCAGCACCGGGAGGGCTCGGCCTTTGGCTCGGTAAGGGTTTCTAATGAAAGAAACATGGATCAGGCAGTGTGTTTCAGTGCCCAGCTAATCGTTCCACAGCAGACGTTTTCATCAATTATTCAACTACGTCAGAGCATCTAATTGCCAAGTCTGCCACTGAACTTCATCTAAATCTCCAGAAATCTATTGGGAAACACTCTTGTTAGAGGTCTGTGCATCATTAGCTGGAGCTTGGAGCAGGCAGGAGTGCAATTTTAAACTTGCATTTTTGCCATTACAGGATGCAGATGTCCACCATTTCAGAAACCTTTTTTTTTTTTTTTCTGAAATGCTTGAATCCTGGTAGCCCCTAGCCTTGCAAAAACATTTAAAAATGGAATGCGTTTTTAAACACTCTGGAGCTGTAGCGATGACTAGTGGTGGAAGTTTTGACAGGCAGCAATGCTCTGGCAAGGGGTGTTGGATTAGATGATCTTTAGAGGTTCCTTCCAACCCCTACCATTCTGTGATTCTATGTGATTCTGTGCAAATTTGCTCTATGCAGATCTAAAACGCTGCGTAAATAGAGAGAGCTGAAGGTTGCAGTGCCTGGGCTGAGCCTGATGCCCCCCAACAGTGACAGATCTCGCTTCTGCCTTTCCTCCCTGCTCCTGGCAGCAGCAACAGGATGAATAAGTCAAATTCTCCAGAGCTGCTGTTTTGCTTCCCTTCATGCTGTGGGAGTTCACCAAAATGGATTGTTTTTTCCGCAAAATTGACTTGCATCAATGCAGAAAGAAAAGAATAGCAAAACTGGATTATACCTGTAAGATATCAGTACCTACAAGACATGTGAGCATCAACAATATTTTTTTGTTCCAGGTGGCCTTTTGACTTGAGAAGCACACTGCAGGGGGCTGGATGAGATGGAGCTAAGAACCTCAGGCTCCACAGCAAGACGTCAGGCTGTATTTTATGCACTTGGAAATACTGACATCCGTTTTAGCAGTGGGATCACGTCCAGCAAAGAGCCCAAACTCAAGGTGTGGACCCCTAGAGCCACCAGTAAGAGAAGCTGAAACCTGGGCACATCACCGATGTCTCCTGCTTACATATTGTTGTATCTTCCAACGCCTCAAGTGAATTTGCTGGAGAGATTTCAGTTAGCTTCCACTGGCTTTAGACCAGTCTCTCAAGGAAAAGATGCGAACTTTGGTTTCCAGTCTACTGTACCATCCACTTGGATTAGTTTGGGAAGCTAACTTGTAATTTAGCACTTATAATGTTTTAACCACTGTTACTGAGGAATTTTAAACCTGAGCAGTATGAAAAGTCATTTCTCATGGGTTCCTTCATAAAGTCAGGTTTTTAATTTGCATTTAAACTGTCATTTTACCAAGCATGGTTGTCTCTTTTAGGTGGGACTTCAAATTCAGAAAACTGGTAATTTATGTGTGCATATCTAGCAGAGGACTAGAAAGCCTCAGCTGATATTCATAAAGTCTTATGATAACATGAGATTTAAAGACTGTGGTAATTTTGTTTATGTGACAGTTTAGGAAGGGTTTTACCTGTCTTCTTTTCAGAGTGTTTTCAGCTTTGGTCTTATGGATGGATTTACTTCCTCCTGTCTCACTGCATTTACTTTTTTCTCAGGGAGAGAACATGCAAAGGCAGTAAAGGCAGAGTTACTTTTGGAAAAAGTTTTCAGAGAAAAACTATGGCAGAACATTTTTGAGGATTTTAGAAAATTGCTCTCATTAAATTTTATTATAATATCATTGTTACAGACAGGGTGAATGTTTTCTAGCAAGAACTTTCTCTTAAATGAAAATGAAACCTGCAATACCATACGCAGCTGGAAGAGGAGTTAGCTTCCAGAATCTGTATTGTCCAGAGAGCAACAGCTTTCAGCTGCTTAACTTTGATTAGGTATTGGAACTAAATTCTTTCAGAAGATGGCTGATTTCTCACTGCAAAAAGTGTACCTACAAGAGAATTGGACAGAGTATTTTCTATAACCTGAGAATCTGAATGAGATCGCAGTTCTAAGTCTTTCTTCTGAAACAGAAGAAACAATTTATTTGGTCTTTACACCTCTACCCTGCCTGGGTATGTGACATGACAGTCACTGATCCATGGAGTGGCTGAGCTTGAAGGTGGCTGGTGGCTCTCACATCCAACCCTGCTAAAGGCAGGGCTCTCTCTGAAGAGAAGACAGGTTGCTCAGGACCATGCCCAGCTGTCTCTTGAGCTTCTCTGAAGAATACATCTCCCAAAGATGGAATTCTCCCTCTCCCGGGGCTGCACTACTTCTCTGGTGGATTTTGTACTCCCCTCATGTCCCATATGCTGCAAATCTCGGCTGTTGCCTCCCAGCCTTTCTCTGGGCACCTCAGAGACCCCAGCTCCATCTACCCTTTAGCCAGACCTCAGGAGGTGAAGCCAGCTCAGACATGGTGTCGCCACTTTGGTGGGTCTATGGTACCAATTGCCCTCACAGGTCACTCTCCATCTCGGGCAACCCAAGGAGCTCTCTGATTCTGGTATGCACCAAAAGCTCCCAAGGCTCAAGATCCTGAGAAGAACCTTCCACTTCGTGACTCCAAAAGTATTTGGGTACCAAAATGTTGGTATCTGCCACCCTTGCAGTGTGAACTGCAGAGGTATACCAAGTCTGAGCTATAGAGTCCTGCACCTTGGCCACTGTCACTGTGTCTGTGAAGAGGTGGTAAGAAGATTAGAGGACATGGCAAATTAATTCCAGAAAATGTGAAGGACTGAAGACTTTCTTTATATTTTCATCCATTTTCCATTTGAAATTAAGTTTTCTAATTTTCAAGTGAATTTGGGAATGAAATACCGATCTGTTACAGAAGGGAACTCGTATTTCGACACACAAGAGAATGAATAGATGCAATAGATGCAATAGATGAAGTCCCCAGACATGGCGTGGTAAGCCACATATGTAGACAGACTTATTTTGCAAAATGAAGAACACTTTATGGTCTCTGATTAGAGTATCTTTATTAATAATACTATCCTGGGAACAACTTTGAATAGCACCAGCTACATTTTTAGAAACATGAATAAAAAGTTAGGTCTTCTAAATTCAAATGACATTTTCAAAATATCGCAAAGCACAAATACGATCATCAGAGTTGCTCACCTTCAGATTACAGAAGAAATAACTTCAATTTACTTTACTTGTTTTCTCTGCCCTTTAGACTAAGCAGCATCCGCTAGAACTGAAATTTCAACTTGCTGAGGGAAATATTCCAATTTCTGATGCAGTGAGGCAGAGAAGTTTGTGGCTTAGGCTGGAGAGAACAATTTATTTCTTGAACAGTAATAGTAGTTACAGAAAAAATAATACTGAGGTTGATACACAGGCACGACTGCTCTACTTCTCAGTGCCTCTATGGATTTTCCTCAGTCAAGTGAGTGGATTGTCTAAATCAAAGCTGTAAAAGCTGCTATTAGCTTGTAATTCAAATGTTGAAAATTGAAAAAGAAAAAAAAAACAAACAAAACCCCACAGTATAAATCCCAGGAGTATAGAGAACAAAGACTTGGAAAAGTCAGGCAAATTTTAGTTTTAAACCCAAGCGGTTTCTCCAAACATAACCTCAGAGGCTGATGTAAATTCACGTTCTGAATTCATAACCAATAATTTAATATGGAAGTATTTTGCTCTCGCTGAATTGGAGTGTTCACCCACCTCTGAACTAAGTAAAGCACCTGGGTATGTAATTAAGGAGACCAAGCATTCTCCTCCAATTTATTTTTCACTTCTTCCAACAACCTAAGAAGTTTCCAGATGCAAGTTGCGATACTCTACAAGACAAGGCAAGAAACTTTAGCCTGAACCTTCTCATATCCCTATCCTGGCGACGACATGTCAGCTCTCTGGAGATGCCTTCAAGGAATGTAACTGTCAACAGAATTATAAGGAGATTTACTGACAGATGAAAGACAAATCATTTTGCTCTGGAGGGAAAAATAGTTGCAGGTGAGTTGATAGCAAAAGTTTGGTGTAGCCAAATGTCCTTGTCTAAAATTCGTTTCCGTCTTCTGTGCTGAAGATAAAGCACTTACTGTAAGATTATTGTTGCCCCAGAAAGAACCCTAGACAGATATTAGTCTGCATCTGAAAAAATAATTGGATGAGAACTGAAAAAACCTATTATTTATCAAAAGGCCTCCAACCCAAACCACGGCAGAGACAAAGCCACTACATTTCACAAGACCAGTCTGGAGGGAAATTCTTCTGCATCATTTAAAAGGCCATTTATTTTTAAAATACAAGACCCTCTAATGGAATAAATGTTTCACCTCCAGCTCGCTCATATCATTTTTGGCATTATAAAATTTTGCCTTCCTTCACAAAGACTTATGACCATTTTTCATAGTTTTTGAGAGACAAAAGCCAGCACGACCATCCGAGTGGAAGGCTAATGATAGGGTATCTTTGTTTGTACTGAAAAAACTTTGTTAAGAAAGTTAAAGAATAAAAACTTCAAATATTGACCTTGCTGTTAGCTTCCAAAAGTCTTTTTCTTGGCAGAAGTGTTTTTAAATTCCTCCCAAATAGCCCTTTGATAATATTTTAACTTTATTTTTACATACTCTTTGAAAACAAACTAGGTCGTTGAATCTTTTTTCCTCTGCAAATTTGACAATCATGAGGTCTTTTGTTGTAACAAAAACAGTATTTTAACATGGAGACACCCCAAACTTCCTGCAAATAAATTGTCATAAAGTACAACCTTAAAAAACAGTAATTACAGCACTGGCAAAATTACCTTAAAGGTTAAAACACCTCATCCCAATGTAATAGCTGAGTGTGCTCCAATCTTTTCTTCTCAAAGCTCAAGAGGAGTAGAGAGATGGGTAGCCAGGCTTAAAGAAATTTGAAAATCCAAGACTGCAGTACAGAAACTGGTTTTCTGAATTTGACCTCATTTTTTCTTGCAAGACCATGCTTTGGTAAAGATAAAACCTTTAACAGTTAGAATTCTGGGGGCTTGTAGGGAGAGTTTAAGGTAAGAGTGCTGCATCTGCAAGCAGTGAACAAACAAGATGGAAACCATTCCTGTACATATTTTTAAAATAACAATATATTTGTCATTTAAAAGAATATATTGTTTGAGCTGTTGAATGAAAAAGAGCGTGACTGTAGGAACTGATGTACTTTTCCCTCATTTTTGAAGACATGATGGAAGTTCAAGGGCAGCCTAAGCTCAGGTAGGACATGCTCAATCTCAGGCTTTGAGACTGCAAAATTTTGAAGCCAGTTAAAAGCAACTAAGACAAATATAAAGCTTTTATTTAAACATTTAAAAAACATGTGCTTTTTTCAGGTTGTTTTGTGGGTTTTTTTAATAAATAATCCATTTTAGAAACTCTGTTCTTGTTCAAGCAATAATAAATCAAAGAAAGAGTAGGTAAAAAATTAGCACATAGCCTGAAGTCAGATGCAACAGAATTACCCTGTACCTTCAGGAAAAGCCAGAAAGCCAACTGCCAGGGGATTTTTTTCCCAGTCTCCACAAGAAAACTGTATCATCTATCAGTGAACAAGAATCCAGCTCTGACCATGAATGTAAACCACATGGTACAGGAAGAGACAGAGACCAAGATAAATAATTACGACCCTGTTAAAGGCTTTAGAAACGAAACCCGGTATGACAAAACTTGACTCGGAATTCCACAGATGAGTGTTTCAGTTCCCGACATGTGGAAACCAAACCCATTCCTCTACACCAGAAACCTGGGGACACGAATGGCAACAATGGCTTTGTACGATGGACATGGCCGTTAACTAACCCTTCAATCATTGCTTTTCCAGGCGATATCACTGTGGAGATTACTTACTGACTGACTGACTGGGAATCACCTTTTCCAAACTGAAATATTTAGCAGATAATGTTCCCTCTGAAGAGCTTTGCAGAGTTGTTTAAGCATCTGCCAGATGTCTTCCAAACACCTCACTCCATATTCCCAAAGCTGGTCTTAGTTTAGGAGTGAATGTGTTACAATCAATACATGCAGAGCAAGCATTACAGGTTTATTTGAAAACTCATTGTTTTTCTTATCTGGACTATCCATTAATGCTGTCCAGCAGTTCACATTGCAATGAATACTTTGAAGTGAAATCTGGAAGACACATCCACATTTGCTCTCACATTAAAAAAAACCCAACCCTGCTTTCTGTTCCAGACCTGCTGCTGCTTTGTTGTGACTATTGGCAAACAGCTTAAACTGATCTTGCTCCCACATTTATTGAATTATTTGCTGATGTTGTTCACTAATATTCATATCTGAAGAAAGAGCCTGTGTGCATGAAACATTTTTGATGGGGTGAGGTGGCTGACAAGTCTGGAGAAAAACATCTCAGAAATTATTTCATTTGGCAGAACAGCAGTATCTCCTGCTGTGCTATAGAGCACAGTTCAGCAAGGTGCGCATTAACTTCATCTCACCTCCCCCAAAAAAATGAACCGATGAACAGCTAGGTTAAAGTATATGTCCTGGTTTGAAAAATAAAAGTTCTCTAGAGCTCCTGGCACTGGTAGCAATCGCAGTAGGGGATGGGGGGCAGCTGCACCTATGGGGAGGAGAGTATGGGTCAGGTGGCCCAAATGGGCAAATCACAGTGTTCCTTGCCATGGTGCTCAGTATAAAAGGGCCCTTAAGAAGAGCCATGAGATTTTTTGGTAGTTATTGTGCTGCTGGGACTGCTGTTGGCTGTTTGTCATCTCTCCCTGTGCTGCTGGTGTTCCCACCTCCTGTTTTTTTTGCTGCAGAAGGACACTGTGTTTCAGGACAGATCACCTGCTCTGGCCTCCCCAGGTAGAAGATTTCGTTTTCTGGTTTTGTGGGCTGTCACTGTAGAGTATAGGTAATCCTCTGGGTTGGGGCACTCTCATGTGCTACTGAGTCCAATCTGGGACTTGCTCTGCTTGAGACCTAGTTGCTATCTGGAAGACGTGGGTTCCATATTAATATATTCTTTTGTATCTTTGGATATATTTACATACTTGTATATATTTGGATATAGTTCAGCATCTTCACTGATAGTATTATTTCATATTTCATTAAATTGGTTCAAGGTTTTTTTCCCCAGCCTTAAAGCCTCTCCCCCTGTTTCCCCTGTGATCTTCCCTTGGGAGGCTGGTGGGAGAATCACTGAGAGCGTTGTCAGAGTTTAGTGGCTGGTCCAGCCGTGGACTTTGATGGCTATAAATTGGTGCCCAATGTGGAGCAAGAACCCATTTCATATTTCCTATTTTCATATATTCATAATTTAATATTTCTGTATTTTATTTTTCATTTGGAAGCTAAAGCAAACAGTTATTAATATGGTTCTAAGTGAAATATTATGCTACTGTGATTATAATAATGCTGCCTAACTTGTCATATATGTTATCATAGTATCCAGGCCTTCTTAGTATGTGTTTATGGTTTCTTGGTCAGGGTACTGGGCCAAGGGCATTGGTTTTCTGTCATGTTCAACACCACTGATCTATTCTGGAATAAGCTGGGTGGTGGCTTTACCTAAGAACCTCAGGCACTATTTGCTAAATCTTATTTCTAACTGTACTTTCAAGTTTTTTTCATGGGAAATTATACTACTTTTTGCCCAACTGACTCCATCAGAGTTTGAGAGTTCTGGAAACCATTTTCCTGTTTCAGTGTGCTAACTTTGTTGCTAATTATCCCCAATATGTTGCAGAGGTAGTTTATTATTAGTATGCATAGTCATAGGTCTAACACATCAAGCAGTGCTACCACTCCGACTCCCACAACAGGCAGTTCTGATGTCCCCACACCCATACTGTCATGGGTCACTGCTGTAAAAACCCCTGCAGCAGTACAAAATGAAAAAAAAGGTCATGACAACTACTGTAAAATATTCTAATTCTGGGTAAATGTAGCAAGCACAGCAATCAAATGTGCCTCCAAGTACTCCCTTGCCACATTTTTTGGAAAATGGCTCCAGAAGATAGAAGCCTGTTCATTAGCCAAAAATTTAAATATTGTAATGGTTGTTTTGGGAGTTGTAGGCCAAGTCAAGATAGAAAGCTGAAGCAAGTCAGAGGCTGAGCAATCTTGGGACTGAACAAAGCATATTGTGAGATGTGAAAGAACATGGCATCATATGTGGAAGAGCTCTTTAATATTCTACTATGTCAAATCCCAGAATTACTTCATATCGCTTTAGAAAGAGAACTGTTTTCTAAAAGCTGTTTTCTAAGCACAGAGCGCATGAAAACTCAAGGAGGGCAAGCGATCCTCAAGCACAGCATGCGAATCCTTCCCATGGCTTGGCTACTGCTTGTGACAACTATCCTTTTTTTAGGCTGTGTTGACGAGTCCAGATGTTCACCTTCAACATCACGTCACAAAGTCCCTATGGGAACATCTGTTATCTTGGCCAGAGAGTGATGATAAACAGTATTGAGGTCCTGGACACAAGTCGTAAAGTATAGACTAGTACAGCTGCATTGCAGAGATGATGGGATGTAGTCATAGATCCCTGCTTTTAGTGGAGTCTGGTGGTATTTGGCGGTGGGTAGGAAAAACTGACACAGGCAATGCTGGAAGCCAATTTCCAGCCTTGGGTAAAGATCCCACTGCAACAGGCTCAAAACAGGGCAGGCAAAGCCCATCCCAAGGAGCTTCCGCTGAGTCATAGGTGTTCGTGGTGTCAAACTTAACTGGGATCAAGGAACAGATGCAGACATGTGGTGAATCATTCTTCCAGTTTTATTCTAGGCAAAAACTCCCCCCTCCCCCAGCTGTATTATTAAAGCAGAAACTGCTTCAAACCAACTTCAAGACGACAAAACATTTCCTCCCTTGACCCTTCTTGTCCCAGTGACATAAAGAGAAACTTATTCTGTCTCTCTGTCTCCTTTGGTCTCCTTCTATTCGTTTCTATCTGTTGCGTGTAAGGACTTCACCTTCACGTACATACTGAGAAATGTAGCATATCCAGGCAAGGCATTTATAATGGTTTTCTTTTTGAAGAATCTGTTTGCATTGGTTGAGACGGGTTTTATTCTGAGATTGCAACAAGGGATTCGTTGTCTGGTAGGGTTACCGCTATGCAAATTATTCGTAGCAGGCTATCTGCAGATGGTTTACCTGTTAATATAAAAGAGTGGTTTTGTAATCCTTGCATTATTTAGAATGCAATTGTTACAGTCTAGGGATTTTACCTAAAAAATTAAGAAAAATTTAGGCAACTAATTTCCTACTGAGCTCAGCATAAAATTAGGAAACTAAATGCAAAGCGGGACCTCAGAGACCTGCCTGACTCAGGCTCCTCTTGGCTTCCCAAACCATGACAGATTAAGTGAGCGATCGCTGGTTTAGTATCTCATTTGTAAAAAAAAAAAAAAAAAAAAAAAAATCTTTGCAGAGAATTTTTTAATTATATTTCAAAATAAAAGGATAAAAATACATCTTTCATATATTGAGGGCTCCCCAAAGGAAATACATTGCAGCAAGTTCAGAAAGTTACACGCAATGGAAGTGTACCAGATGTGCCTGGATGACTTACATAGTTTTGACCATAACAGTTCCAGTTTTTGTTGGTCTGACACTCAGGCTAATCCGTGTCAAATATCAAGCTGATGAAATAATTTTCATTACGCCTTGATGTTAAGAGAATAAACCCAATGACAATTGCCATGTAATATGTGAAAATGCTCTTGTTTCAAGCACTGAGTGAAGGCTGTTGAGGTGTTATTAGTGCCAGCAGCAACGTAAGCTGGGGCAAATGCACAACCAGAATTATTCACATCACCTTGTGTTTCTTATCACAGAAACCTGTGAAATAAGATTTCCTCCCGTTAGCAGCTGTAAATTTATTAAACTCAGTTCTGGCACTAGGGTGAACACTGCTCTCAGCATTCTAAAGGGAAGCAGGTGGAAAGAAAGAAGAGATCACCATGTTAGGGTCCAGGAGATACAGTATGTAATGGAGCTGGAAGTCATTGTCAGCCTCCCCGTTAATCAAAGAATCACAGAATGTTCGGGGTTGGAAGGGACTTCTGAAGATCATCTAGTCCAACCTTCATCCCAGCATACCTAACCACTACACCATAGCCTCAAGTGCTAGATCTACTTTTTTTTTTAAACACCTTCAGGGTTGGCGACTCCACCCCCTCCCTGGGCAGCCTGTTCCAGTGCCCCACCACTCGTTCAGTAAAGAACTTCCTCCGAATATCCAATCTAAACTTACCCTGATGCAACTTGAGGCCATTTCCCCTTGTCCTGTCATTAGTAATTAGAGAGAAGAGCCCAGCACCAGCCTCACTACAGCCTCCTTTTAGGTAGTTGTAGAGGGCAATAAGGTCTCTTCTCCAGACTAAACAAACGCATTCCCTCAGCCGCTCTTCATAGGGCATGTT
>NW_009725634.1:0-306 GCF_000703405.1 Apaloderma vittatum
GTGGGGAACCTTTTTTTTTTCCCCTTGTTTCGAGGGTTTGGAGGGTGCGAGGAGCAATTTGAAGAAGATACCTTGTTGTTTCCCAGTGAACCGGGTGCCCTTCCCCGTACCATAGCATTGCTAAGCAGGGATTATACTGCAGGATTATGGGGGGGTGCGGGTTTTACTGTCTCCGTTTCTGCAATCTGCTTGGTCGGCGAGCAGTCCCGTGTACTTTGCCTGCTCTCCCGTATTTATTGTTGAAGGTGACTTTTGTCCCAGCCACGGCAGCTCCGGACCGCCCTTCTGTTCCTTTTTTTTTTCGTT
>NW_009725634.1:337-7313 GCF_000703405.1 Apaloderma vittatum
TGCACTGAGGCTTCACCCTTCCCCTGCATGCCAGTCTTTGCTCTTTTTTTTCCTGCTTCTTAAGTTCTTCAGCCCTTCTCAGGCTGGAGGTGCATCTAGGATGGCTTTTTTCCAGGCGGGGAAAACTGTTATAGTGGGTGTTCATTCCCTCATTCTCCCTTTTGGCAATGCCGGAGGGAGGAGCAGAAGAATATCCTGTTGCTTGCCACAAGCAAGAAGAGTGGCTAAGCCTCTTCTGCTGCTCTCCTTCATGTATTTTTGAATATTTTGTCCTCAGAGGAAAGCTACAGAGAACTTGGCAGCCTTCCTGCATGGGTTCTGCCTCAGCAGGCACTAATCAGGAGTCCCGTTTGCAGCAAAGCATCCACTGCTGCAATTTGGAAGAGAAGTAGCACTTGTTATGCCATTGCTGGCTTTAGCTACAAACAGGCTACTGTCACTCATAAACAATTGCAAGATTTGGCAGCATGGGCTGCTCTCTTCTGGAAACAAAAGTGAAGTCACAGGGGCAGTGATATGTAGCAGAGAGTTGCTAAAAGGACTGGACTTTCATAGACACCAGTGCAGATACATAGTGTGGGAAGTTGCAGAATGCATTGTGCTGTGGGAAAATACCGCCTAAGTATGTTCACAGTCTTCTAAATAATTTAAAAATAATATTCCCTGCTAAATATGAGTGAAATAAGCCTAAATTTTAATTCTGTAGGTCTCTGCTATGCAGACAGTTTAAGCAGAAAATAATATGGCTCTGTTGTGAATTTTAAATACTTTATGAGGAAAAAAAAGTGTAGATCACTTGATAGTGAGATCGTTTCTCAAATGTCTTGTGTCAAAACGTTACTTCAGGAGCTATTACAGTTCTGGTATTGGTGCAAGGACTGCTGTATTTTGATATTGTTTTGATGTGTAGGGTTGAAATGAGAGGACAGAGAACAAAGGGATAATAGACAAGAAGAGGACAAAAAAAAATCTTTGGGGAAATGAAAGGTCCAAAAAGTGGCACAGAGTTTGCATGCTGAATGGAATGGTGAGGACCAACAGAGACAGTTGGAGAAGCTGGCAAGAAATTAGTGTGAGGACATGCACTGGTTAGTGGGAAGACGCTAACTGGGATGAAGCTAGAGTTGGACTGGTTTATTTAACACCCCATTTCCCTCCCATGCCATTTTGGAATTTCAGAGTGGGCCTGGGCATCACTTTTATGGGCATAAATTTAAAATGTTTTGATTATGGGCAGTAATGTTGATGGATATCATCTGACCATCTGTTCAGTTGGCCTCAACCTGACTATAAATAATCCATTTTATTTGTTTCCTGGTTTTATTTTGGTTTGGTGATGCTCTGCTGTGGGATTACTTAAAGGACCAGCCTACAGTGAATGTTCTTCAATAAATGCTGTACAGCCCTCTGTCTGTACTATAATTAAACTGATTTGCACTCTGATTATTTAGCAGAGCAGGTGAGACATGAATGATCTTGTCATGACTCAAGCACAGTTCTTCAGTGCGTAGGGAAATGAGTCTGTCATGCAGTGTAGTGTCCGTGTGAATTACAGATGTTTTAAAATAGTTTTAGTTCTTTGTAAATTCATTATAAAGCTATCCTGTTGCTGTAAGTCACGATTTGAACAGCATCATCAAGAAGCATACAAGGAGTTAAGGTGATATGAAAGAGCAGCAATGGGTGGCCGCTTTTACTGGTACTTTTTGGAGAGGTGTCCTCAGGAAAGACCGGCACTTTTGCCAGACAAGCTCTAATATTTTCCTGGCAGGCGTGAAGTTTCTGCCTGAAAGTTTTTACTGAGCTGCAGAGTTCGTGAAGCTATTGTAATCTGAGACGCGCCGTATTTTTACTGTGTTGCCATGTTAACTCTGAAACTGGAGAGTGATGATGTGATGTCACCTTCAATTTTCACAATGCTGAAAATCGTACGGTGTGCTAGCAAGCTGGATTGTAATGTTGCCTGTCATCTTCTTGAGGCGTGCCAGTGGCTGGAACAGTACGCAGCGCAGAGGGAGCATCACTCCCATGTTCTTTTTTCAGTCTAGCTTCGTAGTAAAGGGCCAACTCTATGCTTTTCCAGTGTAGTTCTTGCCTTCGTGAATCTTCTTTATCCTCGGGAAGTGAAATGTGTTAATTTGGTTACTTCTGTCTTCTCTTTTTCAGCTAGTGGAAGTGTTAAAGACACCTTTGTGGGAGCCAGAAATGGACAATACAGGCTTTTAAAAATAGTCATTGACAATGGTTAGTCAAATTTTAATGTCTTTCTCCGATTCTTTAAAACATTTTCCTAACTGTTTTAGTGATCTACGTGGACGTTGTTTAAAAAACAAAACTTAATGTTACTAAAGTATTTCATACACAGAAGGTAAGGTTTAAGTTTTGATTCCGATTCTGTAAAACATTTTCCTAACTGTTTTAGTGACCTACGTGGACAGTTGTTTAAAAAACAAAACTTAATGTTACTAAAGTATTTCATACACAGAAGGTAAGGTTTAAGTTTTGATGATGCTAAGCTTTTCGGTATGATGCTACTGTATTTTTCTATTTGAACTTTTCTTACAAATGTAATTTTCTATTTTACTAAGAACTGCTGTGCATTTCATATGGATAAGATAAATGTGCTTACTATTCTGACTAAAGGAAGAGTAGACCAAAAAATTTGCACACTTGTGTTATGTTTTGGCACTTTGGTTAATTTCAGTAGGCACAGCAGCCAGTCACTTTACCTGAAATATTTATCTGCCTTTTATGCTGGGATCAGCTGCATGTCAAAAGTCCTATTTGAGCAGATGTTTAAGCAGTAATCTGGTAACATAGAAAATATCTTCAAAAATCTGCAACTTTGTACAAATTTTCAAAGCTAAAACTGTTCCTTAAATCTCACATATATGTAAAAATTTAAAATTACATTATTCCTTGCAGCACTTGGGAAGTGATCTGGGCGGCAAATATTGCAAGACAGAATGCATAATTACTTTTTTTTTTTTTAAAAAATAGCAATGCTGGTTGATTGTGTGAGATAACTCATGCTTTAGCCCATCTTTTCAAGTACGTCGAATGTCCACCTTTTTTTTTTTTTTTTTTTTTTTCTTTATGGTACACTGAAATACCTGTTAGCTGGAGAAAGGTACATATATGTACATTTACCTACACAGGTGTACTTTTATTGTTAAGTAAATAACCTACCCTTATGTTCTTTGTGTTTGCTTTTCTGAGTAAGTCTCCTGACATTTGAATATTGCTCTCCTTAAGGAAGTGGCAATACTAGGATTATAGGCAGATTGCTGTTCTGTAGTCTCACTAGCACAAGATAACGAATGCTGGTATACCACTGAATTTTTTTTTCCCCCATTAGGCAAGGTAAAACAATACGCTTCTGTGTGTGTGTGCTACTTTTACTATGAAATGAAGCCTAGAAATAATATACAAATGGAAGACACTCCTTATTTTTTTCCTTTTTCTGTGTATGTGTTGTTGTGTATATACAAATATATATACATTTTGTCCTGTGTAGAAGCAGAATCACGTTTGGCTCTATGTAGAAGCACAATCTGTTCTTTGATAGCATTTTCCACAGTTTGCAAAGAAACCTCTGAAACTCACAGAATACTGGAAGAGGGATAGTTGCCTCGCCTGTTTGCCAGAGCTTTCGGCAACTGCACTCATTCAGAAGATAGTAGTCAAACTGTGTTCTGCCAATCTGAGTTAGTAAGAGAAGAGGTTTGCTGCTGGGCAGTCAAGTTCCCCTGATTGTATTTTTCTATCTTAAATCCAAGTTGAGGATAAAGCCACCTGCAGTTCAGAATCGGCAGGTAATTCTGAATACTCTGGTCTGTGTGGACAACTTCAACTCCTTTGCATCTAGTTCAGAGAAGGGCCTCCCTCTGAGCATCTCTTGTTCTGTGATTTGCTATGATGGAGTGCCTTGCTCTGAAAGTTTTGCTGTAGAGGCATTTGTATACTGTTGTACTTGCACCTGAATTTTCACAAGTTAGGTCCTAGGCCCTCAGAAAATAGTGTGTATACTAGCTACTATGATGGTCCTCAAACTGTGGTAGGATCCCATTTAAACAAAGTATTTCTGGTTTGGTTGTGGGACTATTATTTGTGTTTTGAAAGACACTGTACGAATACTTTCCTTTGGAAGCTGAGATGTGATTTATAAATAAGGGAAAAATCTTGTTGCTACAGCTGTTGACATAATTAAATCTCATCTGAGTTATTCTATACAGACTTAAGCCAATTACACATAATAAACAACTTCAGATATTTAAAGAGACCATAGTAATGAAGCTGTATTAGAGGTTTATCTACTTACATAGTCAACTTAAAGTGATTAGTGCAAGCATATTCATTCTAAACTCTTTTTATTGTGTAACTGAGTTATTGACTCCTTGTGATGAATACAAACACTAATATGCTATAGCAAGAGCATCAATAATTCTAATTCTAAAATTTAAAAGCTTGCTTTTGTTTCTATTTAAGTATTCCAATTTAAAAATAAACTAACTGGCAGAAGACAGTTTTTATTTCCCTTCTATGTACATTATGCTAAAAACACTAACATCAGTCTTATCCCTTCAGATCAAAGAACTTGATAACCAGCATGTTACTTCTCAACTATTTGGGTTAAAGTAAGCTGGGTTTTGAACATAGACAGCTTTTGTAGGAATTCATCTGCTTTCACACTGACTGTTCATGACATCCATTTTTGTGAACACAATTATGAAAGATGAAATGTCTAATTGACTGTTTATTGTAACTGCTAATTTTGAAAACTGGTATTAACTGTATTGTTGCTAACCTGTAGTTTTGGTTATCGGTTATAGAGCAGCTTGTTCTGGGATCCTCAAGGCGGCCAGTTGGATCATGGGAAAAGGATTATGATTCTTTTGTCCTTCCACTTCTTGAAGACAAGCAACCATGTTATATATTATACAGATTAGATTCTCAAAATGCTCAAGGATACGAATGGATCTTCATTGCATGGTCACCTGATCACTCTCCTGTAAGTTAGCAGTCCTCAGAGGCTTTGTGTTGTCAATGACTTTCCAACAGTGCCATTTGATCTGAATCCTAGATATGAAGGGAAAGGATTTGAGGAATGGAGCGTTCCTCAACCTTCCCCTCGCTTTCCCCCAAGAAAACTAGGAAAACATCTTTCTTGAAGCTGATGGAAGAGCTGTATCAGTGGGTCTAGATGGAGTACAGCTGATCTAATTTATTTTTGGTCTGGAGACAAGACGATGGTTTTGCCCTGTGTGTTTGTCTGGCTTTCTGTCAGTGTTTCATGAATATTCATTGCAGGATATAGGACAGAAATGTCAGTGGGTGTTGTCATAGAGAGAGGAATTATAGCCTGAACTCAAGCTGTTTATTCTGTTTGGCTTGCTGGCTGCCCAGCTGGCACTCAGGGGTCTGTGACCTGCCACAGAATATGCTCTTTCTTAGCCAGTAGTTAGAGAATATGGAAGGGAGCTGAGGTTAGAATTAAGGGTTTCTAGGGGAAACTGAGAAACTGAACAGATTCTGGGAATGTGAGATGAGGCAAGAGAGAAAGTAAAGCTATTCCAATATTCTTAGGACTTTCACTAGCAGATAGGAAATAATAAGGCACCAGGAACTGGAGTGCATAGAAGAGATTAGGTGTGAAAGGTGAGGCATTGTGGTGAGAATGGCATGACAGTGAAATAAGGTGAGAAGAGAGGGCTGTTAGAGGAATAAGTGGCTATGTTAGACACAAGTGGATAGGGAGCAATCATCACTAGATTGTCTACCCCCAGAAAATTTCATTTTTTCACTCTGTAGTTGAACCAAAACTATCTGGAGTCGCTGATCAAATCAAGAATAATAATGGGTTATTTGCTCTGTCCTTGCTGTATTCATTAATACACAGACCAATGACAAAAGATGTAAAAAATTGTGGGGTTTTGCATTTAAAATTAGTAAAGATTATTATTTTTTGATTTTTTCATTAATTATTTCATTATTTATTCACTTCATTAATTTCATTTCATTAATTATTTTAAAGTTTTTTCATTAATTTATTATTTTTTTCATTTAAAAAGAAAGTTCATACTCTTGCTAAAGGCAAAATTTAGTTTTGGAATTACTTTGATAACCCATAGTATCATGTGCTTGAGAATTTAATAACGTATATTAGTATTGTGATCCAGAGCTAATCTAATGGAGTTTATTCTTTATTAAGAATTACAACTTTATAATTCAATTTCAATACTTAAAATATTTTTTCAGGGAAGGTGTTTATTACTAGACTTGGTACACCAACATGCTAGACTCTGTGTACACCAAAGAAAAAAAAATAGTAACCCAAACCAAAGTAATACTGGTTTATTGTATGCTAGGTTCGTCAAAAAATGTTGTATGCAGCAACCCGAGCGACGCTTAAGAAAGAATTTGGAGGTGGACATATTAAGGATGAAGTATTTGGAACAGTACAGGTATGTTTTTTTTCTTAAAGTTAGCACACTGACTTTGAATAGTAAATGTAGTACTGATGTTACTGGCATGAATTTGGGCTGCTTCTGCTATTTTTTTTGACTAAGGGAAAAAGAATTAGAAGCTGTGTGTATTATACCAATATTAAAATGTAGCAGCTCTCATGACTATATTTTACAACTTCTGACTAAGAAGTCTTTATTTGAAATGGTTATGAAAACTAAACAAGAATGATAGAAGCATCTCTTAATCTCACCCCATGCATGTGAATCCTCTAAAAGCTGTAATACCATAACTTTCAGGCCAGTTGTATGCACAAGCCATTCTGGACGTGTGATTCAGAATCAGAGGTGGACTAGAAAAGCAATCTCTAAGCTGTTAGCATCTAAAAACAAATGTTTTATTCTTAAATCAATGATATTAAGCTGTCAGTTCTTTAGAATTTGACCATAAAATGTCATTCAAGTCTGTGGCTGTGATCTTGATCGGGCCAGTCCTAGGCACAAATACAAAC
>NW_009725635.1:0-611 GCF_000703405.1 Apaloderma vittatum
ATGAAGCTGATGCAGCATACATTGACTGCATTAACTGGAACAAAACTTGCTCTTCCTAGACAGAGTGCCGTACGGTGGAATATTAGAGAAGAGCATTGTGCCTTCTGGCAAGTGTGGCTGGCTTGTGCGTGATACAGCAAAACGTAGAAGGACAGACCATTGCAGCAGCTTCCTCGAGAGTAAGTCCAGATATGCAGCACATACAATCATAGAAATCTTAGGATGACTTAGGTTGGAAGGGACCTTAGAGATCATCTAATCCAACCTCCCTGCAGTGGGCAGAGATACCCTTAACTAGACCAGGTTGTTCAAGGCCTCATCCAACCTGGCCTTGAACACCTCCAGGGAGGGGCAGCCACAGCCTCTGTGGACAATCTATTCCAGAGTCTTGCCACCCTCGCACTGAAGAATTTCTTCCGAAGATCCTATCTAAACGTATTCTCCTTCAGTTTAAATCCGTTCCCCCTTGTTCTGTCACTGGACACTCTTGTAAAAAGTCCCTCTCCACCCTTCCTGTGGGTCCCTTTCAGGTATTGGAAGGCAGTGATAAGGTTCCCCTGGAGTCTTGGCTTCTCCTATAAGCTACCAAGCTGAAGAAGGAGCTGTAGTTC
>NW_009725635.1:833-1130 GCF_000703405.1 Apaloderma vittatum
CATCAACTGCAAAGACAACAATGAGGGAGGGACAAATGATTAATACTGCAGAAGAGGATCGTCTTAATTTCTTGGGGAAACAGGACAGCTTTCATTTAAAAAAACCCTAATTATTAACACCCTGTTCATCCAAACTATCGTAGCAGTTTACTCACCTGTAAAGGTTTTTAAAGTTGTGTGCTTGCTTGTTCTGCTGGTTAAGAAGATAAAAATGAACTTGCGGACAGCAGCTACAATCCCCGTGAGCCAGATACGTAGAACAGCAGGTCAGGAAAATGCCAAGAACCCAATCCAAAT
>NW_009725635.1:1494-1751 GCF_000703405.1 Apaloderma vittatum
TGCAGAGCGGCGGAGGGCAGATTGTGTCGGTGACTCAGCCTCCACAGGGTCTGGATTTTGTTTATTACAAACTTGTGGAGAAATTTGTGGTGAGGAAATGTTCTCTTTATTGGGATGACAAAGGTAGCTAGAGCTTTAAGAAATTCTTTTGGGCGCTGTCCTCCGCTCTAAACTACTGGGAACAAAATTCCTAGATGTTTAGTTTGCAGGTATTAAAGCTCATTTGGATCAGGGAAAGTGCTTTTTGGATTTTAAAA
>NW_009725636.1:0-17546 GCF_000703405.1 Apaloderma vittatum
TATTTTTATATATTTTATATTTTTTCATTTATTTCAGAAATATCTAGAGGAATCTCACAAAAAAAGAATTTATAAGAATCCAAAAACTACTACATGTATATTAGACACACCTTCTTTTATCCCACTGCTGAAGTATGACCTAAAGAAAAAGTGGGTTTGTCTTACTTCATTTCAGCCCTTAAGAAACTACAAAGGACTCTACAAGAAAGTTTTGTAAAATTTTTATGGTAAGAAATTGACTTCCAATACAGTATAAATGTCTTCCAAGAACAAATGTATGAAACAAAGCTCTCAGAATTCATATAGAAATACAGGATTTTACAGCAGGAAATCAGGACTTTGTACAAAGCAGCTCAGGATATATTTTGGAATGTTGTTGCTTGCCTCTTTAGGTAAATATATTGCTCTAGTAAAATACAGCTGAAAGGGCATTAACTGGGTGATATAAATCACTTGAAAAGCAGGAAATGGGTAAATTCAACTCTGAATTATGCCATCTCATATACACTAAGGTTTAGTTTCATGTCCTCTAATTTTAGCCCTCTAGAAGTTAACTGTCTGGCTGAAGGTAGTCATCGAATCCTCCTCAGTCACCAGCAAAAAGAGGTAGCTGTTTCCACATGAAGATTTTCCTCCTAGATATTAAACATTTGTTTTATGCCCGTGGATTTTCTTGTCTTTCTTCATTTACTGCTGTAGTGGACTAGATAAATAATTTTGGTTTAGATCAAAGCACTAAAATGAAGCATGGTGACAGAATTTTAGACAGAAATTAAGAGTCTAAAAATTAAAGAAATATACTTCAAGTCAGTCAAGTAATGGAGATATCTTCAATTAATTTTTTCATAATTAGGTTCTTAGTTGTCTAAATATCATTTTGAGGATGGGATATGGGCTCCTAAAATGTAGCAGTCCTTTAAAGAATGTTGGTGTCATGAGTCAAATGGTGTGAATGAGGTGCTGTCCTACACATTTTCATTGTCTTCTCATTTAGATGTAGTAAAATCCCAAAAGCTAAATTAGCCTCATAACCACTTATAGCTTAAATTGATTAATTAAATTGTAGGGCAGACATTTTCACTGAGGAACATGGCAAACCTATGCCTAATAAAGCCTGTTACACGACTCTTTTCACTAATATCAGTGAGAGATGAATCGGACTGCAGATACAGAGCTGTAAGTTTGTAGCCTGGAGTCTTATGGAAAACTTCAATTCTCCCCCTCTCCTCAACAAAATCATAATGAAAACAAAACTTTCATTTTAGGATGAATTCTTCATTATCCTTTCTTGGCTCCTCTATTTGTCTAGGACTTCCAGTTTTAGATATCATGGTGTATCTTTCTCCCCCAGCGCCAGAGTGACATGGATGCCAAGTTGATAAAATGCACAGATCTCCCATTTCCTGTGCTCAGCTCAGAGAAAAAAATGATGAAAACTCTTCTACCCCTCTGTCTTTGAAGTTAGGAAAGCAAAGTAATGGCATATAAATACAGGAAAGCAAGGTTACCAATGAATATATCAATAAAAGTTCCACTGCTAGAGGGGTGAGGATGGGGAGTTAACATGCTATTTGCTGATTAATTGGGCATTTGGATGTTTTATAAGATTTGTAGCTTGAAAACTGGATCCTGGGTGAAAGTTAAATAATATCATCAACTCAGGAAGACCCTCTAGAATGACAAAGAAGGCTTTTGTATCAGTGGCTTAAAATGTTCCTGACAAACATCCAACAAAAGGCTCTGTCCAACACTTTTAGCATGAGACAGGATTTGTTGTTGACTTCACTAGTATCATTATTTCTTCCACTGTCTTCAAAACAACAAGACTCTTAAAATTCATAAGATCAAGTTTTTTTCTAGATTAGATCCATTTTTTTTTAAAAAAGTATTATTTTGTAAAAATTGTAAGAGTCTATGGCTGAAAAGTAATTGCATGTCCCCCTAAATTGGATTACAAACTTCTCATCTTGAACAGAGAGGTTTGACACCCCAATCTAGAGTTCATCCCATAATTTGTGATGGTCACAGTATTACTTCTTTTGGCACATAAAAATTATTTGCTTTATTTGTAAAGGCAGACAGCAGGTCTATTCAAAATTAAAATATTATTCTTTTGACAGAAGAGTCTTTATTTCACAGTTTTAGGGTAAGCAGTCGGATGAGATGGAGTTCTTATAACAAAGAGCTTTACAACTAAGTAGACTGATGGGAGAAGACACAAATTTTACTTTTCTTCCAGTGACTGCAAGGGACTAAGAAAGAAGAGCCTTCAGGCTTCTTCACTCAGCACACTCAGAAACACCACATCTCTGTATTGAGGCAAATTGAACTATTGTGTTTTGCAGTCACTCAGCCTCTTCACTGTCCTTGCCACCGGCAAATATAAAAGACCTTTATCCTTTCCTCAGGAAGATGACAAAAACGGCAACAGGCCCATGAGGAGATAGGATCAATTTCACTAACAGAGCACTATAGATAAGGAATTTGAAATATGTCCTACATCCAGGCAATATTTCTGCAGGGCTTTAACTAATGACTGACCCGCAACTCTCTTGTGTAGCAAAGATTTCAACACATAGAGGTACCTCAATGAAACATTAAACATGCTTTTGGTGGAAAGTAGAACGTTATGGGGTACGTGGGTGAATGAGAGATTAAATCTAACGAAAACCTATCTGCTAAAATAGTACAGCCTTTGGTATATAAAAATGTGCACACTGAATATCATATTTTTTCTTGACAAAAAGCTAGTCAAGCTTTGCTTGACTAGCAAAGGCCAGACTGCAGATTTGCAAACATGAACTCAAAAGCAACCGTGAACCTGCAGAAAACTACTTTACCATTTAAATCTGTCAAAGAATAAATTCTATGAATAATGAAGCACACATATAGCTGGGAATCTTCTGGGACTTTATGAAACTGTAAACTAGTCTGCTGCCAAATTTATGTTCCAACAGTACCAGAGTCACACTATAACTATGTGGTTTACTGCTTGGGATAATTAATTGCTTTAATTAAGGCTGTGGGTTATACTGGAAAGCAAGTGAGTGCCAAGCAATCTAATTGTGCAGGATTTTTGATTGTCAATGTATGTACTACTCACTTGTGAAACAAAAGGATTAAACTAAGGAATTGTACTGAGAAAAAATGGTTAAGAGTCTCTTCTACTTCCTTGTAAGTGTTGATTATCTCAAATTCTACTGTCACTTTTCCATCCAAATGATTTTAATGCAATAAAAACCTCATTAATTAAAAAAATGAAGTTACTTCCAGAGCTCGGAGAATCAGTGGTGGAAAGATGCAGCTGCTGAACTTAGGAAACTGATACAGAAAAGGTAAAAATGGGTTGTGATGAGCAATCAGAAATTTATGGACATTTTAAACAATGCTACAGAGGAAATATTGTAGGGAACAACAGGGAACACTACGGGGCTTGCCATGATTGTAGTCCCATAATCTAATGTTCCTGAGCCAATTTTATCAACATGGAAGTAAAATGAACTAGAGAAGAGAAAGGACTCACTGATTCAGTGAGAGGAATGGATGTCTGTGTAGTCAAAGCTGCTGTGACTGAAGTCATCCCTTGTATCCTTTATCTTATATTAGAGCACTTGCTTTGAAGCATTTATAATCTCTAATGCAATGGTTCTTTTATGCTGTTAAGTAATCCCAAGGAGCTGCTTGCAAATTAAAAAAAAAATATAAAAAAATCAATGTTTTAATAAAATAGAACCATTATTACAGAAATTGTCAGCTTTTCCACAGATGAAGAATAGTCCTTGCTAATAAGCATTTTATATAGAATATTTCCCATGTGTTAACCTCTTTTTCCCCGTTTTCTGTGTATGTAATAACTGTGTGTGCATGTGCACATGAATGTGGCACACTGAATGAAGTTGTATTTTCCATTTAGGTTCTCTTTGCCCTTTGGGTAGTTAGGCTGGGAAATATCATATTACACAGAAAATTTTACTCCTAATAAAAGTAACTCCTTCTGTGACTGCCTTCTGTGCACATTTTGGACCACCATGTGTTTTAATGAATTTCCACACTTTCTCGTAATGGAACACAGTGAGGCATCTTGTAATGGTACTAAGGCTGAGCAAACCCCTGTTTCCTCCCCAGGACTACACAGGACTGCATTATGTCATGCCATGCTTCTGATAATATCCTAGTCAGAAGAATACCACGTTACAGAAACACTTCAGAAATTTCTGCTCTGCAGTCTGCTTTGGCCAGCCGTATGCACTAAACCTCAGCTACATCACTTTACAACTGACTCACTGTTTCCTTTCCTCATTTATATTCCTTCCCAGCTGTCCTTGAAATATTCACAAAATTTCTCCTGACTAAAAGGTGACATTCATAGTACACATAGTCTTCACTATAACTTTCAATGAGATGTGTCCTATTCTGCATCCTGCCTTATGTTTGTGTAGTCTCCCAAGGTTCCTTTGTGAGTTTGTTCTGAGGTCCTGTCCTGCAGGTGAGCTCTGCAAGTTACTAACATAGTACCTCAGAAATCAGTCCTCAAGGAATTTCATCTCCTGCTCAGGGCTGTTACTTGATGTCATCTAACATTTTCTTGACTTTTAAAGATGCTTTCGAAATGCTGTTTTTCAGATATTTGATGAGAGTTTATCTCTAAAATGTGTGTTTAAAGGTGAGGGCAAAGGATACAATTATTGTTTTATAACCAAGCGAAATACAGTTATCCTATTCCCTGCAGTTTAACAAGGAAAATTTTAAATCTTGTAACTTCACTCACATTTTCTCTTGCAAGTAGGTAAATTTAAGAGGTTTCTTCCCCAATCCTTTCTCATACCCTCCTCCCACACCCTTGGTTTTCTGTCCCTTTGACTCTTTGCTAATTCACTGGCTTGTGGGGCTGCACTGCAAGGTGGATCAGGGAAACGATCTGGGTATGACATCTAGAAACATTTGTACAGGTGTGCAGGAGTAGCAAACTCTCAAATGGAGATAGAGTAAATGGTCAAGAAGCTGAAAAGTAGTAAGTTCTTTATATGGTCTTGTCATAGAGAAGAGTCCAGTTCTATAATAACAACAACAGACAATCAGCCACGTATGAGAAGGGATAATGGGATTGTACACTCTTAAAACTGAACAGACAGACACTGAAACTTCACACAGCTCTCCTGAGACAAGTATAAATTAATGATTACATAGTTTCCAGCTTTAGTAACCCAAGCAATAAGCTCAGATCCCCTGACTGAAGCCACATAATGACTGAAACCTTTGTTTATATGATTGTATTCTTGTGTGTGAACAATAAACTAGTAAACAGTTTCAGCAAAGAGATGGAAGGGATGTGTCTAGATCAGGCCACATGAAAACAGTACTTTTTTCTACTTTACAAGTGTCCGTAATATCTTAAAATAGCCTGAGATTTAAATTAGATTATTTTAAAATTAAATCCTCTTAAAACACCCTATTTTTTTCTATTAGAAGAGCCCAGTTATTCCCAGATGGCACAATCTGAATGACACATTTTAATGCACCAGTCCTAGGTTTATTCACCAATTCACGATAGATGGATTCTGTTGAGCTATTTTTTAAATAATGGATTTTTTAAGGGAGCATGCAATAAGTTAATGAGTAAATTTCTACTTGTGTGGAGATGAGGATCCGTTCCAGGACCATGACATATCCCAGATCATTGACTAGTTGAAAGACCAAGAGTAAAGAAAATCCTTGTGGCCAGCATTCAATGTTACCTGATTTGAAGAAAATTATGTTCAAAACTGTATATTTAACATTGTAGTGTTTCCTCAAAAATAACATTTCCAACAATAGTGCTTGTATCACTTTAATAGTAATGTGAGTCTCCTCAGAAAGAGACCAAAAAAGTAAATATATTTTGCTAGCAGAAACTTCAGCCAGTCAAATGGACAACTTTCTTTTGTAAAGGCTGCCTACAAGACATCTTTAATTAAAGGAGAGCAGTTTGTTAACAATAAAAGCTGGAATTTGCTTTGGAAAAGGACAGAACGTCAAGTGGTGGCTTGGAAAGTTGATATAACCACATCACTAGCTGTGATCTACAATCAGATCCACACAGACCTGGCAGCTTTAGTTTTTGCTGGGAAAAAAAAAAGATCTCCCATTATGAAAAGTGTCATTACAACTGGCAAATGGTTCCTGGTTCCACCCAAGAGGTGCTTAAATTTGGAATTTCACACTTTCTGGACTGTTGTCCAAAACTTTGATGACTGCTGAGGTTACTTAATTAAAAAATAATAAGAATACACCAAGAATTTTATGTCAGGAAATAAGTTTGGAGGCCCACTGTACGATAAGGAAATTACTTAAAGTGTTACAATCCAGAAATTCACGAATGGAAGCTGTAAGATTAGAACAGGAACAACTGAAAATAAAACAGATACATTTCTGATTACTGCGAAAAACCTCAATACTTACTAATGGCTACCACACTGACTCTTAAATTACCTAGCTTTGTTCATGTGTATTATCTTCAAACATTGGTCTTCTAGACTGTCTTAAATATTTAATGCCCTGGCACAGTGGGTTTTGATATTAAAGCTTTAAAACCAACCAACCAAACAAGAATGTTAAGTACACATATATTCAGATATAAGAAAGGGAGGTGGAAGACATGTACATATATATATATATATAAAATACGCATATCTCTCAGGCATAGCTTTCTTGTATATGTATGTGCATACACATAATGAAAAGAGTAAGACCTTACTAACGAGAAAATAGTATAATAAATTCCTATCCTAATACATGGAACATAAATATTAATCTGTGGGATAGAGTTTGGAATGGCTGCGTGAGTCTGAAATGGCTTAATGGGTAATAAAATCAGGACTGACTCACCCTTAGTAAGTACCAACCAGATCTTTAAATCATAACACATTGTCAAATACTCTCTACATGTCACTTTCACTAGAGAGAAAATACTTTGCCAATATGTAAGCATCTCTAAAAATGTACTTGGGGCTATTTTTCTACCAAAATATATCTTAATTGCTGTAAGATATTATAAAAACTTCATTTATTGTCATATGAATTTATAAAGGTCTTCATAAGGTTTTAAAATGCATTTTTTTCATTCCAGAGGTGTGTGCTGCACTTTAAGGGGAACAAGAATTTTCCCTCAAAACAGTTTAAAGGTCTTATTTCTATTCCTACAAGGCAAGAATACATTGCACTTCAGAAGGGTATCTTTCTAAGTATATTGAACTTAATTATGTATGGTCTATTCCTAAAGCAAGTAATGAACTGGGTACCCTGAACAATTCTGAGTTACAGGATTAGCATATTGTCTTTCATAGATTCGTCTATTTGCAAAATGACTGAGATTGGAAAACTTCTGACTTCCAGCAGAGTCAGCCACTAACATTGCTGCTAGTGGACAACATAATCAGTTTTAAATCAATCTCTAGGCACCCTGGCAAATGACACTGGACGACTCTTATTTTTGAAATAAGGTAGCTGCTGAATATGCTCAGAAAACATGTCACTTATGAAATGCATGAGATCAGCCGATATAAAGAAATTCTGGAGCAGGTTGCAGTAACGTTGGAAATATTGTCAAAACAAGTCTGTAACCATAATTATGTGTTTACTCTATAATGATGGACTGCTCATCCTAAGGAATGTCATTGCAAGTGGGAACATTATGCAGATGGCCAGGTTCAACAGCAATGATCGTGTAAGCATGAGCCATTCTTGTTTTATTTATGAGCTGAAAATTCATCCTAAGGTTTTCCATTGTCAAGCGGCTACCACAAATGTTACAACATGTTTGCCAACATGGTCCTGAAGATATACCTCTGACGAGCTACCGTTGCCAGAAGGATGCCATAAAATCTTTGACTCTTCTTAAATAAGGATTCCAGCGCTTCTGGCTTACATTCATAAACAACAATGACTCAAGCCGAGCTCAGGCTCTGATTGCAGCCTGCTATTACAAAACTGTGTGTTAGCAGTCATATTCTTGGATATTCCCGCAATCATCTGTCAATCAAATCCTATTACGGAAGAAGTGATGATGCAAACACAAAAAATATTCACTTAGAAAAAGCTGACTTCTGCCTAGCCTAGGAGTGACAGGCTATTTTTGGTTTCCTTTGTTTCTGAAGAGCTTCTGAATTTGCACTTATTTTAAATGAATGTTCCCATTGTTGCTTCTACTGCAGACCACCAAGACATGTTTGGCTGGGGAAGTATGAGCAGTGTTCCAGTTTCACCTCTTAAGCTTTAGTGAATAGAAGCTGGCATCACATCTGCCTGGAGAGATAAAATTAAGAGGCTATCTTGTCTTGGTGGAAGTTTTGAAAGGCTCAAATAGAAGTAATAAACCCAGGTTCCTCCTCTCTCACAGTGGTTACGTCTCTGAAAAATCTGCTTGCCTTCACTAAATATTTCCCCAACATGCCAAAAATTATTCTCACGAAGTCAAATGCCACATCCGCTAATTTGGACAATAGCTTAATCCTACCCCAAGGCAATTCTGGACTTCTCAGACCTTCACCTGTGCAGGCAGGTGACAAATGCCAGTTCAGATGTTAATTGGACAGAAATTCAGCTGATCAGACTTTCTGGCTAAAACCAGAAAACCAGCCCAAACTGCAGATTTTAGTCTCCTCAGCCCTGGCATGTCAAAACTTAGTTCCTTATTTCTTCCAAGAGTTAGTCCCCAAACCAATCTGACAGCTCTCTCTGAAGCAAGATACCTCACTGATCCATGTGTAAGCCCAAATTGAGCCTTCACATCAACTCAGTACATTCCTACCATCTTTAGCTGTGAACATAGCCTGTGTAAGATCAAGAGTAGTTGGTACAACTATAATTTAATTCCAAGCCACAATTTGGAGATTTCAACAGGAAGGGAACTGTGTAAGAATCTTGCATCTTTCTATTCAATTCGGTCTTTAACTTTCTACTTTGTCACTGAATCCTTCATTCTGTACTTCTCCATAAAAACATCTAGCTGCCTCAAATTCATTTACACTTGCCAACACATTCTGTAAATTTACTGCTCTTTGAATAAAATATTTCTGCTCCAAGACTTCCTTGACTCTTGACTTACAGTAAGCTTCCACTCCTAGTTTTTAAACTGATTCTTTAAAAATGATAATACTCTCCTTCTTCATACCATTTTCAGTCAGTTATCCTATGCATAGTGAGCTTGTGACTCATATAAAAATATTTTTATTGCTTGTCCAATATGCACTGAAACACCAATTTTAACATACTTTATTCTTACATATACAAATCCCTTTGAACTCTAAGTAAAAATCAAAATTAACTCCTGAATTTTCTTCTATATAAATGCTGAGATCTCTAAGTATATCTGGTATGCTTTAGAGAAATTGTAGTGACAAAGCTTCTCGCCCACGTTGTGCATAGTGTTAAGTATGTCTTACATGCTATGCTTAATGAGGGAGGCTTTCAGAAATAATATAACAATTAACGAGTTGAAAAACCACATTAAAATTCCATGGAAGAAAAGGTGCTGTAGGCTTAAAAGATAATAGCATGTTCGTTTTTGTATTATAAACAACAGCCATCTATAAAGTTATATGAGGGATTCCTTGTCTCTCCGCTCTAGTCTTAACATGCAAGCTCATTCTCTGGACCACACTGTCTTTAACTGGTGAAACAGGGTTGATTTTTTCCTTTACCCAAAAATATTAATCCAGACATTAATGAACCTTCACAATTTCTTTTGTACATTCCCCACCTTTGACTACTTTCAGTCTAAAACTTTGTCCTTGTAATCTTTAGTTTTATCAGCATTAAAGTGTTTACCTTACCTCCTCTCTTACCCAAGTTTGCTGTAATTAAGCTTGCTATAAAAAAACATAGTAGGGAGGAATTCCATTAAGTAAAATGGAAGACAGTAGGGTTATTTCTAAAGCTGTAACTGCTTTGGGGAGAGGACTTTTATTAAATCTTGATGGGATTTTTTTTTTGAATGATGTATAAAACACCACTGTCATGTCTCAGTGAAAATGTACGCTGAAATTCCTTATGTCATATGGCATGCTGCCTTCTCATACAATGTATAACAAGTTTTAGAGAAACGAAGTTATGTATAAATCTTTACAGAAATGTCTAGTGTCAACCTCCCCTCTATTGAATTCAATGTGAGTTTTGTTTTTATGGACAGATCTGAGAGCTTTGGGGAAATACTTCACTCCTTGAACTCTAAGAATGATTTAGTTCAGTTTTGACTAGAAATACATTCAGAATTAATTTGCTCCATTGCACTTCTTAAACTTTAAGGAACTTTTTATTTTTGGTAAAATCAGAATGAGTTCCGACAAATTATCATTTCCTTTGTGGGAGCAAACAATCAAACCACTGTAGAATTGAGCTGGGAACACAGTTTCCTGCACAGACAAAATGTTATTGCTGTTGATGTTTGCTTTGAAGTTTTCATTACTAATATTGGCAAGAGGGTTTGTAGGTCCTTTCTATCAGGAACTTTGAAACACAGCAGCTTCATCAGAGCTCACTTTTTACTTAAAATTAAGGCAAAGGAGCCCTAAATATGAACCTTGAACAATGTAAAATTGAGTCCCTTGGCAGATAATTTCTAAGGATGATTCCTGGGATACTCAATTTCTTGTGAATGTTTCCTCCTCTTATACTCCAGGGCAATCTTTGTAAAGTGCTCTTTAGCTGGTCTCTGCTTAAAAAATCCTCTGGATATTGACACTATAAATAAATGTGGGGCAGAATTAATGCATCAAAATAGTTTGGTTTTGGAGCAAAACCATTTGGGGAAGTGGGATCAAAATAGGCAGCTGGGATTCCTTTTCACTTTAAAAGGCAACGTGTTTTGTTCAAACCCACAACTTAATTCCTCAGGAATCATATGGTGGGACATAAAGGTGACCTTCGTGATATTTGGTGTTGTGGAAGGGAATGAAAAATATTTTGGTTAGAAAGTGTCGGTAGTTGTCCCTAAAAATCATCTTCTGGGAGTAAAGCTGGAGAACTGGCACCAAGTCAGGAACAGAGACTGTGAAGTTGTACTATATGGCTAAAAATGAGCTTCCAAACTGAACATTGAAACTTTGGTTCTTGTGAATACTTGTTTCTCATAACATTTGGCCATAAAAATCTTATTTCTCAGCAAGAAAAAAAAAACAAACCAAACAAAACGCTCTACAGTTTGGAACTTTCCTGGGTTTTTATGAAACTGTAATAGGCTTATTCGCTACTCATTATATACCTGACATGCTTTTACTAATACTATGTATTTTACACCAATAGTTAAGAAAAATAATTTAGTAGCTTAGTGGGAATGAAGGAAAACAAAATCGAGAAACTGCTTGCTGATGGAACACCCTACTATTATTAATTGTGAACCATGTGATCTGGCAACCTTTTGATTTACCAGCACCATCCACTCCCTTGTAAATTCTAGCTGGCTTTCCCATACATTATTATGTGGATTCCTTGCAACCACTTCCCTTTCTGATTTTCCAGAGACAGAGTATAAAGTTTCCCCAAATGCCAATAAAACATGAAATCCTATCCCACTCTTTAGGTTTGCTTTGTGTAGTCATCTTCTAAAATAAGAACCAGTAAAAGTTTTAAACATTGCTTTCTTCTATTTTTACCTTCATTCAACAGTTACTATTCTTCATAAACATCACAGTTTTTGTTTCAACATCTGTATGTTTTGGGTTTTTTTAACTGTTGGCTTGAATACTGAGAAAAATTGTAAGTATTTCCTTGCTTCTTCTAAAAAAAATACTTACATGAATGAGTATGTTCCACTTCCTCATCTTGATTTTGCTTACAGTTATACTGTGCCATATAACACAGATGTTTATAGGTGAATGAAGTTTGAGTAAAACATGTTAAGTAAACCACATTTAGCATGTCACTTTATAGGTAAAAATAACCCTAAAGCAGTGTACAAATATTTGGCCTCAGAAGTTTGATGTTTTTCTTCTTGCAAAGTCCTCTACTTTTCAAATGCATAGTAATAATACAGACGTTGTTGACTGAAGCAATGAAAACACAGGCTATTTTCTGATCCATTTTGTTGACAAGTCGGTGTGGGGGAGGAGAGAAAGGCTGAGTGTGGGTGGGTGGTTTGCAGCAGACTTCATCATCTGTAATTTATTCTTTGGGAGGAAAGGCTTTTGCAGGACACTGGCATGTAAGAGCCTGAACACACTTACACAGCATTACATCATTCCCATTAAATTATTTCATTTTCTTGGAAAGCTACTCAGGCTAACACTCAGACTCATGAAGCTGGAGAATAAAAACATTCATGCATCTCTAGAAGCACCAAAAGGTCATGTCTCACGAGAGCTGGCAGAGGGAAACCAGTGGAACTGCAACAGAGATAAGTTTAACTCTAATTAACAGATGTTAAGGTAAGAAATGAAAAACACTTCATCATCCTTTTTAGGCAAATTGTTCCATACCTGACTACAGAGGCATTCCTTCTGCCTCCCTGAGAGGTGTCCAGGACTGGTTACTTGAATTAAGGATTGCATCAAATGTCCTGCTCTGCTCTAAAAGCGACATGCCTATGCCCTCAGAGGTGGTGCAACCAGGCTATAACAGTCTTTTAGGACAGGTTGATAGGTAAATAATTAGTAAACTGAATTTAAAAAGAGAGAGGTATGCTCCCAATATTTATGTATCTTTATACACTGAAATAGATGCATACACATATGTGTTTTGCAAAACATTATTTCTTAAAGAGATCTTTATCTGAAAAATTTCAGAGATTACACTTCAGCTGCTTTTGAAGATTTACACAGCACAGAAGTAGTCTGCTAATGCTTCCAGTGTTTCCTGAACCTATAAACTCAGTCAAGTTGTAACTCTTGCAATTGTTGCCATCCTCATGTTAAGCAGTGCAAATTCCCATTTCCTTCCATTACTCTTGTTGCCTATTACTTTCGTCTCAGGAACTTAGACAATGTGCATGATTTCTCTTTCTCTGAATCTGCAGCAACAACCTATTGGCAGCTTTTGGAGCCAGAAGTTGACAGCTGGTTGGTGTGTTTGCCTGGTTACATGACAGAGAACACAGAGTTTCAGCTGCCTGCTCCTCAGGCAACAAATCTTGAAGAAGCTGGATTTCTATTTTCTAATTTTGTCCCTTAAAATTTTGGCAGCTAGTCTGAATCAAGCATCTAAGATTCTCTGATAGTTGAGAGAGAGTCGTAAGCACAAATAAGAACAATTTGTCCCATTTTAAGAAAGGTGTTTGAAGACAGGTGGAATAAATCCTCAGTCATGTGTCTACTCATTCTCACAGATTATAGGAGGGGAGTTGAGAGATCGTCTGCTTTGACACCTGACTTTTAGGTGGCTAAAGTGAGGTGGGATCAGTTCCGAGCTGGTCCAACAATAAGGATATGACAGGAGGTAAAAGATAACACATTGGCACATGCCATGGGGGAAGAGTGTTTGGGAATGTGCCAGCAGGACAGAATTTAACATAACCCAGCAGACGGGAAGCAACAGTCAAAGTGAGGGGAGGAAGCTGGTGTGCAGCCAGCTCTGCTCCTGCATTACACAGGGGAGATCATAAATATCTGTGATCAACCCCCTGGCCTCTGGGAGCTCTAGAAAATTAGAATTAAGATAGTCAGAGAAGTTAGCCTGTTGCTTTCAGAGGGGTTTGGACAGCTTGGGAAGTTATATATTAGCTAGGGCATCCACTTCAAATTTGGCTGGTCTGCCAAGCATCTATGCTGGCTGCTTTCCAGATGGGAGGACCAAGAAAGAGGCACTTACTGCTGACTAGGCTGGCATCTTCAGCTTGATCTCGGCATGGGGAAAACTGGAAGGCAGACTTTCTTTGTTGGCTGGCTGGTCAGTAACTTCATCCTTTACTTCAGTGACAAGTTCAGTATGGCCTTTGAGGGCATGTCAAAACTTCCATGCACTGGGAGCTGCAGTTAAGAAGCGATCAGCGAGTCACGGCTGCACTGTGTTAATGGGCAGAACCTGGCTCTGGGCAAGCTCCTTCAGGTTTTTTATTGCTCTCAGTTTAGTTTAGTTTCTTCTACTCTTTTCAATCATTATGTAGGCAGAGCTGGATAAGTGCCTGCTGGTCTGTGCAGATTTTATTTGGTTCTGCAGTATGGGCCTTGGAGTTTAAGTAGTCTCAGAATCGGAAAAGAATGCTTAGAGAAGGCTGTTTTGATATTGCAGGTGCAACAAGAGAGTTCTTCATACTTCATTTCAACCTATCATCTTGGCCCAAACTTACATTAACAATGAACCGTTTTTGAAGAGTGGTCCACAGAGTAGAAGAATCAGAAATGAGCAATCTGTAACATAAGTGATGTTACATTCACTGCGCATCTTTGCATGAAACTAAAATTTCAGTGTAGCTGTTCACAAATTTAATTTTGACTATGGTTTGCTATGCGAAAACATAATCTCACATAAGATTGGATAAAAAGCTTTTCTTTCTATTACACCTACAGATGGCTCTATTTTAATATGCAAGCGTATTAATTCCCTAGAGGGATTAATTCCCTAGAGAGATATTTGTAGTTAGAATTGAGATAGACTTTAGTAAAACTATAAATACCAAGTGAATATCAGAGGATGAGCAATCTTCTGATACCAGGAAAGACCGTTACATTCATGCCAAATATTGTAGGACACTTAAGACAACATGACAATCAAACCTAGAGCAAGCTCTTTTTTATTAGAGTTGGTTTTAAGCATGTAATTCCTCTACAGATTGAACAACAGCTTGGCTGATCTAAGTCAATAAAATTGCTTCTCTTCCTAAAAGAGACTCCATGCTGCATGAAGATGAAATGAAGAATACACTTCAGTCACATTTTCCTAAAGAAGTGTCAATAAAATTATATTACATGTAACTTTCTTGTTATTTGTATTTATCTTATCTTGTTAACTCTTAAATAAATTATCTAAACACACCTTTTTGCATACTCCTAAGCATACACAGTGGATTCCTGTCAGAAATAAAGTGCAGGGCTAGACATACTTTGGGGATAAGCTCGTACTGAAGTCCTATGCCCTAACAGCAAGAGAAACTGGTTTTCAGTCAGAGTGACATTGTGCATCAGCCCCTTTTACACCAATGAAGAATTGTTCTGTGGAATTTATTTCATACGCAGTTTAAAATTCCCAAACAGATGACTCCTTGAGCTAATTATTCATTGAAAACCTTTGATTGGCAGGAGTTTGTTCCTAATACTTAGCATAAATTCATATCTTACTCCTCCCTAATTAGAGATTATTGAGTCTATGTGCATTGCAAATGGGACATTTTCCTTCCTCATTCTTTAAATCTTCAGTTATTTTTAAGCTCTTTGTGTAAGTGCAGTTCTGTTAAACTACACGTATTTAGTTGTTAACATTTTCTTAGATTGAGTTTGTACGCATTGAACATTTGTGTCACTGTTCTGTGATTGTCTCATTTTTTTGCTCTAAAACTTTGTGAAATTTGCAGAAATGATGTAAAAGTTGTGTTGAGTGAGAGTATTTTAGTTTATTTTCAACTTTAGCAACTACAAAGAAATTATGTAAGAAATGCAGACATTTTACTTCCAAAGGCAAGAAACAAAAATTTCAGACAGAGGAGATGAAGGCAAATGAAGATAAACAAAACAACAGTCTGAATCCTGTTTTCATCTCTTCCCCTCCTTGCTTCAGAATTGCAGTTTATCCAGACTTCCGTATTTTATCCTAATAAAAGAATGACACACACAGTCTAAGTTTTTCTCTAAACACAGGCAAATACACAGAGAAACTCTGACACTAGAAGAGCTTCATTGCATTTATTTTTTCTCAGATGTTTTCAACACTAATTTAAACTAAGCTCTTCCTGAGCAACCCTTCCCAAAAGTCTTTCCTGCACTGGATGTAATGAGAGCTAATGAGCACTTGTGGAAAAACATCTCCTGATGACCACCAAAAAAACCCGGGGAAAGTTCAATCTAAAAAAGCATCTACTGCAAATTGAGGTTGCTTATCTAAATATTAGTAAACTGTTAAATAAAGAACAAAGAATCTGGTGAAATAAGCTTTAAATTAGGGCCACACAACTCTATAGCAAGCTTGCCGCTAATTGAAAATTAGGCAGTGTTGTGGTTAGTTTAATGACAGTGCTAGAAACATCGGGTCTATGGCAAAGAGACCCAAATCCACAGACAAGCTTTGCTTGATTATAGTGATTACATCATGGCCATTAGAATTTAAACTAACTAACCCAAACACAGACATCATATCTTCATTTGATAGCTGCAGTCTAGTAAATAGTGGGAAAGGATGTTATGTATGGATTAGCCCAGCTGAAATGAAAACAGACATTCTTTTTGAACCTGTCTGGTGTTTAAAATGAAAACTTCAAAATCAGGCTGTAAAGTGGGCTTATAAAGCCAGAGGCCTTTGATTTTTCAGGATCTGCATAGTGTTTTAACCAGCCTTTATTTTACAGGAAAATCGCCTCAGCACCCGGGTATGAGGCATCCTTGTACGCAGTCTATCGCCGTGCAAGATGTTGAGTTTATCTGTGGGAACACATGAAGATTAGCAATGTCCTCCTTTGTGCTCCACTGCTAGAAATCCGTCTGAGTTCATGAGTCATTGTCAGCTGCTTGCTAAAAACAACCTCTTAGCACTGCTTGGACTCATAGTCATGGTGGTGACGTGAAGAGATGACTAGAGATAGCACAAACACTGCATATTTAAAATGCATTTCAGATAAATTAATTTTTAATGCTACAGTTCCACAATGTGTGTGTGCAGGAGCATTCCACTGTCTAACCTGAGATATTCCCGTTACCCTCTCAAATGAATTGTGTTCTGTTTCTCCCTATTTATACAAAGAAGAGATGAAGTTCTCTGAGTCATGCTTGGTCTTTCAAAAAAGAACTCCCCTCCCTTTTTGATTTTTGAAGTTATAAATTCATATGCAGTGAAATTAACATTTTAAATACTTCTTGCATTTCTTTCAAATAAATCTGTACATAACAAATTGGAAGGTTCAAGGTCATTTACATCCACTTAAAATATTTTAGATCAGAGACAGTATATATAAATCAAAATATCTGCATTGATTTTCTGGGCACTAAAACAAAGAAGTATAGACTAAAAGGCAGAAAGATATTCACAGCATTGCCTTTGCCTACTCTCAGAGTATAAACATTTATTATAGTGACGTTATCATTAATACTTTGAGAAATCCACACTTGGAATTGCACACATCCGGATTGTTACACAATGGTTGTGTTGCAAAGTTGCGTTGTTATGAAATGTCTCACATCAGAGACAAAATTTAACAGAACCAAACTTAACATGTGTACATTTAACATTTAATAGAAGACTCTTTCTCAGAGACTGCTAAAGATGCTTCACAGACAGACTCATCTCACAGTCCTGAACCAAAATCCCTGTGTCAGCTAGTGTGGGTCTTACTCCTTTCACCAGAGTGTTATTTCAACTTTGCCTGACTTCTGTCATCTAGCAACTCTTCCCTTCCCTTCCCTTCCCTTCCCTTCCCTTCCCTTCCCTTCCCTTCC
>NW_009725636.1:17758-43608 GCF_000703405.1 Apaloderma vittatum
CCTTTTCCTTTTCCTTTTCCTTTTCCTTTTCCTTTTCCTTTCCCTTTCCCTTTCCCTTTCCCTTTCCCTTTCCCTTTCCCTTTCCCTTTCCCTTTCCTCCCTATTTTACCAGCAGTAAGACAGTGCTGGTGACCAGGCATTCTGGATTCTGAGCCTCAGCTACATGGATTTAGAGAGTCAGGTCCCGGTTTTGATTGTTCTAGTGTCCACTAATAAGTGCCAATGTGTTTATTAAAGACAAAATCTGAGAGAATAGTTGCTTAACTTTGATGTTGCTTCATGTTTTCATGTCATGAAGCACTGCAGCCCAAATAATTAATGCATGGCTTTCTGATCTAACTGGACTTACATCTTGTGTGTCACTCTTACTTTGGTAGTTAGTAGAATAAAATAAAAAAAAATTAAATACCAAAACAGAATAAAACTTTACTTTTTTAATGAAAAGTTTTTAAAAGATAAATTTAAAAGACATGAAAACATAGAGGAAAAATTTCTGGTATTTGTAGAGAGCACAGCTGGTCACTAGTAAGCCAGTCGAGGGAAGACCCCAGTCCACAATTAATTTCCTCAATCAGTCATTGCTTCCATTTGGGAGCTTCATGGAAGAAATAAACTGAACCATTACTTCTGAGGCATCATGGCTTCTGAGATAAGTTTTCCTCACCTGTCTTAGGTGACATGTAGAAAGTCAGGCTGCTGAGACCACATGGATAGAGAATAATAAAGAATATTTAAAACCAAAAGTAGTCATTCTAGCTACACATGGCCATTATGAAGAGTTAAATCCTGACTCCACTGATTTTGTACTTTCCGAACCTGCTAATCTCTCCAGTGGCATAGGACCCTGAAAATGTGGACATACAGACATAGCGATATATGCTGAGTCTAAAACCGAGCTATAACCTAATACACCTGTGTGTTATAGATCACTTCCTGGATGTGGCTATCCTTCTCTAATGGTTATAGACGGAGCCTCAGCAATTACCTTAGAGAAGACATCTACCTGCTGTGGGACAAAATGACTTGAATCAGATCCAAAATCCTTAATATGAATCTGAAGAGCTTTTGTATGTAACTGTGTAAAAAAAGTATGACTTTTGCACAGCTAACATAATTTAAGACAATCACAAGCATATTTATAAATCTGCATATTTGACAAGTTCAATTCACAGAGGATGAAACGTGTTTAAGACAGAGATTGAAATACCTATTTACGTGGGCTAAGAAGCACATGCAGGTATGAGTCACAACATAGTGGCAAAACTCAGTAATAGGAGCAGTTCCATCCCTTCCCACAAAAGACAAACTTATGCTGTCATGCGAAAACAAAAGAAAGAAAACCAAGGAACCCTAGAATAACTTGTACTACTCCGGTAAAAACAGCAAACCACTTTAACCTACACAAAAAAACCCCCACCTCTTAATGAAGCTTTCGATGTCACTTGTTATCTTGTTTTGCACATAATGTAACCCTATTGATCATTCAGTGTTACCTCATGCGCAATCAGAATTTCAAATCACAAACCAGTTAGCTAGTATGGGGGCATTGAAATCAAACAACACCATGAGGCAACTGTGGACAAGACTGTCTTGCACGTTCTTGCAGGAGAATAAGGAATGGAGAGTAGTACAACTTATAAACTGTATAAAATCTCTACAGGCTATATCCAGAGCAGCATTGCCTAATGTAATGCAGCAGAACGTGCAGAAATATCTGCATTATTTAGCTCTACCAGCACTGTTCAGATTCATGTTACACCCATGCATCCCACTAATACAGCATAAAAATTTCTTCAAATACCCTCATTTCCATACCACACCAATTCTGGTTGCCAAATATGCTCTTAATTCTGCTTGATGGGTTGCTCTCTGTTTTACTTGATGGTGCATTAAACAGATTTCCCCACTTTCTGGTATTTCAGATTTCTGTTCTGTCTTTTAAAATCAACAAGTTATATTTCCTAATGCTAAGGCCTTGTAATAACTTTGTAGCTTTCATCTTTCCTAACACTAAAATAAATGTTCTTCAGAGCCAGGCTCTTCTCCAGGGAATCCTAAATTACAAAAGTTTTAAGCCTGAGTATTTTAGAATGTGCCAATGAAACTTAATGACATTGAGGGGCAATTTATATAGGAACAGCAGGTTAAAAAAATCATTAACAGAATACTCATTCTAGTTCATTAACTAAAATCTGCATTGTTAAATGTGTAAATTGTGTGTTAATTGCTTCACAACAGCATGCTGCAAAAGGCAGCATAGTAAATATTTCAGCAGCTTACCACATACATTAACAAAATAGCCCAGAAAACTGCTAGGTGTTTGAAAACTTCATTCCCAGATACTCCTCTTGTAAATGTTTATTTACTCAAGATACATTCCCTTTTGTCTGATGCTATTATACACAGCATCACTCTATGTTGTTGGGGCTACCAGTTCTGGCAGTTGTTTATCTTCTGTCAGGAACTCATTCTGCACATTTCTGGTAGCATGGCAGAACCTTCTGGCAATGGAAGCGATGTTTAGAAACATATTTTAATGCTTAAAATTAAGTTGCAATTTCTGGGATTCAGTGGCAAAGAAAGCTTCAACACAAGAATTTTTTTGCAATAAATGTGACATTGAGACAGTGATTAGAGCAAAGGTATAAGTTTCAGATTTGTGAGACAAAATACCAGCTCTATTTTTTTTACACCAACACTGCAAGGTGTGATTTTTTCCCTGCATTCATCATAGCCTTAAAATACCAGTACCAGCTCTGTGTGAAACTCAACATTCTTGTGGCACACAGGGTTCATTTTGCTGTGTGAGGGTTTGCACCTTCTCACTTCCCTGCTCAGGTTTCAGACCTGAAACATCTCAAGCTTTCCAGTCACAGCATGGAATTGGGTCATGCTTCCTGCTCCCCCATCAGAAGAATTGCCCCCTTTAACGAGAGAGAAAGAACAAAGGAGGAATAACAGTGCATTCTGGCATAAGCTTGAAAATCTGGGGTGGTTGGTGGACATTTTCATGAATAACAGCAAGAAATGGAATATCTAGTGATAAGAAAGATCATGAACCTATGAATAATGGCAAACTAAATTTGAGTCATTTATTTCTGCTTGTATTTGCAAATCTGCTTTTATGCCATTTGACCAAATGTACCAAATAAGCATTCCTTTATTTGTTAATGGAAACACTTTTTGTCAAAATTCTCATGGCTATGTTTCTCCTCAACATGAGGACAGTTGATGGCTTTTTTGTAATATTGACTATAACACCTGCAAATGCAACCATCCTCTCTGGTGTGTGACTTCAGCCCAGTGGCAGTGTGTTGAGGAACCAAGGGAAACAAAGAGGTGGGAAAGAGGCGTATTTGCACTCAGTCCCCAGAACGGTTCCCAATGATTATTGAGGTCTTAGGTTTTCATATTCTTCATCGCTGCTTCTGTATATCCATGGCTGAAATCTGGGCCAGCCCTCTTCTAGTAGGACGTTTCCTCTTCCTGGTAAATGCTTCGTACACAAGGCAAAGGAGATATACAGGGGCTAAGCATAGTGTAGCCATTCTCCCATAGAATATGAATGTAATAATTATGTCCTTACAGTTGTGTCTCTGTTTTTCTACATTGGTGATGAGAAGATTTGGTTTTGAATTTTGCAGAAAAAGGGTGTCAGAGCAATTGCCATTAATCAAATTGATGAAAGAATAGCTGAGACCATACCTTATTGCCTCTCTCACCAGATTCCAAAGTCCATATGCTCTTAAAAATGCATAATAAATCTGACTAATACTTTAAATGAGTGCTGGTATGCACATCTTGGGTGACACTTGAATGGCAGTATACCATTGCCAAAACTCCTGGTCTAGGTAACCATGGGGTGAAATAGCCCAAGAACAAAGGTTTGAAGCAGGCAGTACTTAGAAAAATTCTTCCTTGTCCATGAAACTATCCTTTGGTTGCTTTGGCAGAGATCTCTATTATTACCTTGCTTTATCTTTTATCCCTTCAATATCAGTTGGAACAGGGAGTAGAGGGGAAACATTTTTGCCTCTAACATCTATACACCCTTTTCCTAGTTGCGCTTTCCAAAAACAGAGGGTTACAGCCAGAGGGCTGACATTTTTCTTTTAAACTCAAACTATCAGATGGTCACCAAGACCCCGGAGTCTATTTGTTAGAGTAACATGGCCATAATCTGGCACAGATAACTCAGAATAAATGACTTGAAGCAACCCTGCCAGGAAAAAAGGAAAATCACATATAAAACAAAACGCTAACTTCATTGTCAGTTCATCTTAAAAGAGAAAGTTTGTGGCAATAACTTCTGTGAGTGACAGTTCAGGAAATTTGTACTGGTAAAGATTGAAGGCTTTAATTTTTGTATTCCTTAATGTGTCCTTGAGTGTAGAAGTAAGAAATGCTGTACAAGCAAGAGAAAATATTTTAAGGAAAAGAATTTAGAGGGGAAAGTTATTTTAAATTTAACTGTTATATGTCACCTACAGCTGAGAAAAATGCTTTCATCAGACCTATGTTTCATTGTACCTATATCAGTTAATACACAACCCATTAGTTACAGAAGCTACTTAAAAAAAAATAATACTGTTTTATTAAAGGTGCAAAGAAAACATTATTGTGTTAAATTCTAACTGTGCTTCCAGTTTCAGCAACTTATTTTGTTTGATGCTCATTGTATCTGTTGGATATATGTTACCAAAATTTTTTTTAAAAAATCTTCAAACCCCAAGCTTTTGCAAAGAGGACCTTTTCCACCTTTTGAAAAATATCTCATGGCCGTTTTGAGCAGTGGTGATCTCGAAAGAAAACAGATTAGAAGGTTTGATAATAGAGGAAGGAAATATTATTATCACAGCTTGAAATCTGTTAACAGGGCCTTCCAAACGGGGCAAACATTAAAGTCAAATAGAAACTCAATTACAGGAAGATTTTCAACTTGTCAAAAATAATTGCATTAATGTCAGCAATGCTGAAAGTCTAAAACAAGGAAACTATTGTACAGCGTCTCTAGAAAGAAAGATTAAAGGAATGCATAGCGTAGTTTTAGCAAAAGGTCCAAAAATGCTCACATTTATTTTGGTTTTAGTTCTGAGGCCAAAGACCACAGTACTGCATAAAACTGAAACATCAATCTACAACTTTCTGACAGATGTTACATCGCACAAAGACCATGGAGTACTCAATAAGAAGAACAATTTATCTGCTTTGCTCTGAATCAAAATTTGCAGTAAATACTGTGTAAAGGGCAAAGATTCAAGCAGTTTAGAGAAGCTGGAGCTTTGAGATACAAACTGGTCTGTGCTTGAAAGTTTAGCTCTAATTACTGGAGGGTGGAAGTGTTCTGTGTTTGCAACTAAAGAGCCAGCAGGGTAAACTTTATTTAAGAAAATCTATTGAACTGTTGCAGAAAGTACATCCCTCACTGATTTAAATTGGAAATTTTACCATTTTTTACGAGAAAAATTTTTCTTTGTCCCCTAATTTCCCTGTCAATGCTGAGATATGATTTATAGTACTGCTGCCTTCTTAAGCAGTTCCTGTGTTCATTCCGAGCAGGAGCTGCGAAGAAACATCAGGGTAAACTAGAAAAACAAAATATCATAATAATTTTCCTTTTTTCTTTTTTTTTCTTTTTTCTTTTTTTTTCTTTTTTCTTTTTCTTTTTTTCTTTTTCCTTTTTCTTTTCTCCTTTGTCCTTTTTCTTTTTTCCTTTTTCTCTTTTCTTTTTTCTTTTTTTTTTCTTTTTTCTTTTTTTTTCTTTTTTTTTTTTCTTTTTTTCTTTTTCCTTTTTCTTTTCTCCTTTGTCCTTTTTCTTTTTTCCTTTTTCTCTTTTCTTTTTTCTTTTTTCTTTTTCCTTTTTTTCTGCTTTTTGCTTTTTTTTTCTTTTTCCTTTTTTCTTTTTCTTTTTTCTTTTTTTCTTTTTTCTTTTTTCTTCTCTCCTCTCTTCTTCTCTTCTCTTCTCTTCTCTTCTCTTCTCTTCTCTTCTCTTCTCTTCTCTTCTCTTCTCTTCTTTTTTTTTTATATATAAAAATTCATACATAAAGCTCTGCAATACACAAAATTAATTGTCTCATTTTTTTTCCTTATTTGTCTTCTTTGTCCGAGTGTAATTCCTATAACCCATTGTGGCTTGGACCTTTAATTGGTCAGTGCCTAAATTCTGCTGAAACTAAGGCAAATAAAGACCTATGCAAGCAAGCACCCAGTGAGCTTTTCAGAAGTTCTTAAGTAGGTTATCCATTTTGTAAAATTTCACTACAGACCTGTTTGCCTTTTGTTAAATGTGCAAGTAATTTTCACAGGGCGTTAGATGTTCTGAAATTAATTATTTCAAAATTTTGCTATTTCTTCACTTAATTTATTGAAATCTCTTTTCCACTGTTTTTTTTTAAGTTTATACAAACAGGAGCTGATTATGCCATTTGACTGGAATGGTTTCTCGTGAAATCCTGGCCCGTAGAAGTGACACAAATGTTAGCTTTCCTTTAATCTTCACAAGCCATTGAAGTTGCACGGCATTACACTCAATAGTTCATACCAACATTTTAATAGCCAAAGTGATATCCACACTGTAAGAGCCAGTATTCTGCTAACGGCCAGGGTCAGTAACACTTTTACAGGGCCAGACCAAATACTTTCCCAATCAGTACATTTCCTAAAACTATTTCATGGATCAGTGATAAGAAAGAAATGTTCCGCCTCTGGTATTGTTTGTTTAAGAGTTATAACAGGTCGTCTTCTAGCATCCCTTCACCTTCAAAAATCTGTTCTCATTTCCTTACACCAGATCCACTTCCAAGTGTTGTGCTTTGTTACAAGAGTGCAGGATTTTTGAATAAACAAAATAAACATATGGACCAGAAACACTCTGAGTTTGTGCTAGCTATTTATTTTATTCACATCACAAAGAGATCAGCAGATCACCTTTGCAAAGCTGCAGGCAGCTGGATTTCTACACCAGTGATGTAGAAACCCGGCTGAGTGACTGCTGAGCCAGTATTCAAGAACTCGTGTCTTAACTTGTATCGTAATTCCCTTGTGCTTCAGCATTTCAAGACAGGGTGCTATGGCAATAATGCATCAGAAACAACACCTGACACTGATAAGGAAAACGAGTTTATGTTTAAAGTGCATGGAGTGCCTTTAAATGGCAAAGCTGGAGAGCACCATTCATCCAGATGAGACACCAGGGCAGAACGTGCCATAGCTCCCTCCACCTCATGTGCCTGGATTTTTTTCTTTAGAATCCAGGGCATGGCAGAAAGAGGAGTAGATTTTGTCTCATTTTTTGTCCGTCATGAAAGGACAGTACAGTGAGGAAGTGCACCAAGATGCAGGAGGTAAAGAGCAATCACAGCTCCAGGAACTCCATGGCTCTGGGACAAGTAGACAGATTATTCCACCCACTTCCCACCCAAGCACTATTTTAATCAGCACAGATTTATCCCATGCCATGGAAGACAGTTACCCAAAGCAGCTTCAGCACCAAAATTCTTGGCCTGGAGAGGCAGTTCCAGGTAGTGATTGAGCAAACTAAAACCTAAATCACTCTCTGAAAGAACCTCTTTCTCACCAATAGCCACAGAGGCTGAACAGAGAGACCAAAAAAAGTGTCTAACACTGGATGGGAGGACCGCATCCCACATCTCCTTCAGATGGGAAGTCTCACACAACTCCCTCATACTCTGGTCTCAGTGAGGTAAAAACCTCACTTCCCTGTAATGTTTTCATACATCAGCTGAAAAACTGCACAAGTAAATGACTTTTGTGGTGGTTTGGCCCTGGCCTCACGCATGTCAGATGGGACTGACTGAAAGAAGCCTACCTTAGAGACAGGCAGGATACACTTCTGTTAAATGAATGTTTACTGTTTCATTTTGTGTCACAGAATCACAGAATCAATCACAGAATCACAGAATTGTTGAGGCTGGAAAAGACCTCTGGGATCATCAAGTCCAGCCCATGACCCAACACCAGCGCATAGGCAATGTCATCAAACTGTCAGGAATCTCAGGTGTGCAAAGGAAGCACAAGCTACTATGAAGTTCACAAAAAGGTTCAGACTGAATTCAGAACCTCAAAATGTTTTTAGGGGGACACTCTTCACTTATTTGCTGTTTCAGTATTGTTGCAACTACTTACCTCTTCTCCTCACTGGGGTTTGCGTTGCTGGCTATTCATTACTATTATTAGGACAGATCATATGCAATATAATCATACAACCAGTGAGGTTTTAATCTGTTATCAGTATATGACTGCAGCACATTAACATGACTGTAAGATACAGTTTTGTCCTATTTTAAAATTCAAGTGTGTGAGTTACATAGGAAACTGAGGGGAAGACAGCCTTCTATCTTCACTTAGCGGAAGAGAGACATTCCAGCACATTACCAGACTGCAGTTTAGCAAGGACCCGTTCAAAATGTTGATAATGGATTAAATAGTTTTGACCAGAAAAGCATAAGGAATCTCCTCCTACTGACTGAAATTTATAGCTGTGGCTTACATAGTAGCTTAGCAGTTCACATATGGCTTATGTCAATGGCAAAAACCATGTTATTTTCTAAATCACATTGATTTGTTATGTGGTACTGAAAGATCTTAAACAGAATCGTTGGCTATAAATTACAGAATCTAGTCTTCTACATTCTTATCTGTGTTTCAGATCCGTCAAAATGAGCCCAAGAGTCAAGTCTTCTATGTATACAATGCTACTAGTCAAAGAATAAGAACTAAGACCATTCAATTTCCTCTTTTTTTGGAGCCAAGCCAGGCTGACATTTTCCTTTCTGTTAGTTTTGGCAAAGAGGAAAGAGAGGGAAAACTTTACTACTCTGTTACTGATGGTTTTTTTATTTTGTTTTTATTAAAAATGTTGAAACATGGGCTCTCTGTCAAAATTATTTTATTATTGAAAGCTGGGTGGGGTGAATGAACTGGCAACAGTTCAGAAAGCCATTAATGGTACTGATAACGGAGAATCCTATTCAGCCTCCACAGCACTGCAATACTTAACTGCAATAAATTTTACTGAAATCTGGTGACTGATGTGCACAGTTAATGAATCGGTAAAGATTCAAAGGTTAATCTGCTGGGAGGTAACAAGCTCTGCCCATCTGATATTGTAACCAAAATATGATATTTGTTAGTTACATGATGATATTTTTTGGGCATACAACACAAAAAATGAGTTTTTATTGGCTGCAGCTTTGTTAGGTCTCCAAGACCAAATACAGAAAAAGCAACAACTCTAATGGTGATTCTTGAACCACAGACAAAACTTAAATATATTAGAGGTGAAATGTGACTCCCTGAATAAAATATATTGTCAAACATCAAAGGAATTGCCCGAGAAGCATAATGTTCCCTGAAGCAGAGCTGTACTCTTGCCCACCTCAGCCCTTGGCCCTTTTCCAGTCAGTGCACCCCATCTCCGAAAAGACCTGAGAGAAAAAACAGCTGTGCAGAATTTGGGAGAGGTGGGGGAAAGTGTGCAGTGAAGCCTCTTAAGAACTTCCCTAACAATAAAATAGCTTTCTAGAAACAAACAAGGCAGGTCCAAGTAGACTCAAAATTTAAGTGAAAACAGGAACAGAAAGGAAGCAAAAGATAATTCAACCAAAAACAATAGGGGCGTGGGAGATTAAGAAAGCTGAGGATTAACGTCAGGAGATTTACGATTTACATTCATGTCTCGTTCTGCCACACCTATTTTGTGGCTTTGGACATGTTGTCTTCACTCTCTGGGCCTAAAGCCTTCCCCCACCCCTTTATAGGAGGATCACAGTGGCTACCGCACAGTGAGGACAAAAATGTCAAAGCCTCTGAAAGCTGCAGATTTTGCAGGTTTTCATGACAGAAGGAAACTGTGTCGTGCAAAAGCATTCCCAGTATCTTTGACAACCCATGGTTTGAAAGATGATGCTGCATACCAGACTTTCCATTTCCAGTTCACAGTGGAGGGATATAATCTAAGGAAGGCTGCCAAGGACTGAATGTGATGATTCCTCTAGCACATTCATTGCTCTGTACAGTTGCCCATGGTCCAATAAAGCCTGGAATTTAACTGCTGCCCAGATCCTGTGGAGGACAAGTCCTGGAGTTGGTTCCTCATCCCTTCACAACTCTTGACACAGGATGACAACCCATGAAGCGAGATCTTGCTGCATATCCACATCAACTCAGTTCTAGAACTTCTGTCTTCTCCTTCTGTCTTCCTGTGCATGAACCAAAGGTTTGTGTGTTGTATTAAAAATACAGTAGCATTTTATCTCCTGCTTTGACAGACCACTCTAGCACTGGAGAGAGTAAAATAATATAACTGTAAATTTGCTGTAGCCTAATTTATTTAACAGCGAAACAAGGATGATGAATAACACATTCTTTTTCTGTAGCATTTTTACAAATAAATCTTACAGTACTTTCTTAGTAGGGTGCTGTAGACATTGTTGCAACATTTAGTTAGAAGACAAGAAAAACTGATGCATGTAGTAACAAAGTGACTTGCCCATGGTAACTCAGCACATCAGAGGCAAGACTGTTTTCTGTTTCTCCAAGGTCTCTCCAAGGCCAAAAGACCTTCTCTTAAGACTTATGCTATTCTTTGCTATTGATTTGTCAACAGGTTGCGGCAGAGCCAAGTTGTACACATTCTGGCACAAGTTAACAGGATAAAGCAGTATCTCTGTGTGCCAGGTTGAAGTCTTCTACTTTGGGACAAATTAACTCGTGCTTTTTTCTTGCAGGATTTGCCAAGAAAATAGAACTAGCATTTCAGACCAGCTTAGATGTGTGTTACCTGAGACCCAACCTGAACATGTCCTAGGCTCCAGTCTGGAAGCTAACATGGGCCAGGGACCATTCCTGATAGATAATGCTACCAATCTCAAGGTACTCTGTGATGAAGAACAAGTAGTTGCTAAAGAATGAAGGAGGAACAATTGATATTTACTCTTTGTTTATTCTGAGTTCGGAATTTCCTGTATCTGGAAACATCCTTCCCTCTGTGACCATATTAGTGACGAAGAGCTGGCACGTAGAGTGCTGATGGAGGCTTGAAGAGGAAGGAATCTGCTACTGTGTTAGAAACCTGACTGTGGGCTCCTCCCTGGTTCTACTTTTCTCTGCTAGGCATCAAACTGTTGCAATTTAATTATTATTACAATGTAATTATTCTTTATAATGTGATATTATTTAGTAATAGCCTACATACAGGTTAATTCACAGGCAAAATGTACCCGTAACAGGAAAATTCTTCTTCTAATACAGCTTAATACTAATGCAATCAACTGCCTATTTCAGACTCTGTAGAGGACCTAGGCAGGCTAGAGGGCTGAGCGGGGAGAAATCTTATGAAGTTCAACAAGGGCAAGTGTAGAGTTTTGCACCCGGAAGAGATTAACCCCATGTGCCATTATAGGTTGGGGACTGACCTGCATAGGGGAAAGGGACCTGGGGGTTCTGGTGGGCAGCAGGATGACCATGAGCCAGCAATGTGCCCTGGTGGCCAAGAAGGCCAATGGCATCCTGGGGTATATTGGAAGGTCGGTGGCCAGTAGGTCGAGAGAGGTCCTCCTGCCCCTCTGCCCTGCCCTGGTGAGACCACATCTGGAATCTTGTGTCCCGTTCTGGGCCCCTCCGCTCAAGAGAGACAGGGAACTGCTGGAGAGAGTCCAGCGCAGCCACAGAGGTGCTGAAGGGAGTGGAGCATCTTCCTGATGAGGAAAGGCTGAAGGAGATGGGGCTCTTTAGCTTGGAGAAGAGGAGGCTGAGGGATGACCTCATAAATGTTGATAAATATGTCAAGAAGGAGAGTCAGGAGGACAGAGCCTCTTCTCAGTGATGTCCAAAGACAGGACAAGGGGCAATGGGTACAAGCTGGAACATAGGAGGTTCCACAAAAACATTAGGAGAAGCTTTTTCCCTGTGAGGGTGACAGAGCCCTGGCCCAGGCTTCCCAGGGAGGTTGTGGAATCTCCTGCTCTGGAGACATTCAAAACCCGCCTGGATACGTTCCTGTGTGGCTGCCCTGGGTGATCCTGCTCTGGCAGGGGGTTGGACTAGATGATCTTTCAAGGTTCCTTCCAATCCCTGACATTCTGTGATTCTGTGATGCAATGAAAGACCTCCAGTGTCTGAACCAGGATCTAATCACAGTTTCAGATTGTGGGTCATAGCAACACTTTCACTAAAAGGCACAGTGAAATCACACAGAAACTAGTTGGTTCAAGACCAGATATCAACCTAAAAAATTAAATTTACTTTAGATAATGTACTAAAAGCATTTAGAGTAACTGAAGTTTGTTTTCATTCTCAATGACATAATGATTAGTGTGGCAGTCAGAGTCCACAAGATAAACGCACATTAGTGAGTTAAATAACTAAATTTGCTGCCATTTTTTTAGAACTCCCAACTACTAAAAATACCACTGCAGAACTTTCATAGTATTCTTCAGGCAGTTTGTTCATTATCACCTTTGATAAAATTATCCAGTTTGGTTGTTCAACACTGAACTAATGATTTTCACAAAAAATTCTCAGAAGAAGAAATTTGAGGGTAGGAAACTCCTTCATTGGCATAGGATGACATGAAGACTATGACAATCTCACATTAAAACTTTTTCCTTATTTGCAGGTAGCAAATACCTTTAATATTCAGCTACTCACTTTCCTGCTTGTCTTTCAGTGAAAATGATACTTCACTATCTTAGTTCTTTTCAACCCAATTTTATATCCTGGCTAACAGTCCCATATCACCACTTAGCATTATTACAACTTTTTATATGTATTGATCATAAACTTGGAAGATAATATAACATATTTTTAATACTGTTAATGTCATTAATGTCTTCTCATATCTTCGTGTAAAGATTTGAAAATGTAATCAAGTCTTTATCATTGCTAACTGAAAAAGCCTGTTCTCAAGTATCGATGCTGAATTTTAAAGGTACTTTGTTTCTTTTTTCTTCTTCTTTAATTTACTTTGAATACACAGGACAAAGAGGCAGTCGGGAGTTCAGCATAAGGGCTTGAAATAGGAAAAATACTTTATATTTAAGCTACTTTTTTAGTGCTTAAGGAGGATTTATAATCTGAGAAGGAGAACTTGAAACTTCAACATGGTAATTCTGGACATTTTGGGGAAAAGCAGGGTTTATATTTTATTACAGATTCTGTGCTTGTATTGAGATTAAATTAGTCTAAAATTAAGAATAATATCAGAATAATGAAATGTGATTGCCATGACTGTATATTTTAAAAGAAAACATTAATTAGTTGGAAAAAAAAATGTTTATATATTTTTATAAATACATATGTATATCAAGCAGATAAGTAAATGTGACTGCAGAAGGATAGGTTGAAGGTTGTAACAATATTAAAATTGCAAAACAGTTAAGTGCCACAGTGACCAAAGCAAGCTTCAAAGCATATTAGGGTAGCAGAGAAAAGCTTAATATGATGCAGGGTAAGAGGTCAGAACCCAGAATTGGAATTAAGCACAATAATCTGAATAAAAAGACACGCTCCTGAAATACCCTTAAATATAATTTTGTTATAACTTTCTAGTGACCAAGTTTAGGATACTACAATCTGTTGACTGACTCCATGAAATAACCTCTTCTGGACTGTCCCTGAGCTATCTTTGAGTAATTTAATGTCTGTGGTCTAACTAGGGAATATCGTGTTCAACAGAAGGAGCACATGATGGATGATGCATGGTCAGAGCCGATATCCTGAACATGGTCACCCACAGATCAGCGATATTCATCTACAGCAATGTGGCTGATAAATGTAATAAACTGATCCCAAACAGACTTTGTCTTCTGTGATCTTTGAGGGGGCGTGAGGGAAAATAAGTCATGGTATCTTGAAGGAAAACACAAAGTTAGTGGGGTGATGAAAGAAGCAAAGGTGCACTGTGGCTCAGGAACTGTCAAGATGGTGATGGAATGACAAAAGGGTGATCATGGGATATCCTTGTCAAGAAGAGAACAAAAAAAGTGTTCAGAGAAACTCTTGATGTATTTCTTTTCTGCTCCATCCAAAATCTGAGTATAAAATTAAAAAAGAACCTATTCCAAAAATGTTAATATGCAGAATTTTGTGATCATATGGTTTGTATTGTGAATAAACTTGTCACTGGTACATCATAGTGATGCACAACTCAAGTATGTAATTTATGACTAGTGAGATCTTCTCTGAACACTATTTTCTTGGTTCAATCCATTTGATTCTGATTGTCAGAAGTAATGGATACTTCTGGGAAATTAATATGAGGGGCCAGATTATCATAAATTCACTACTTTCTAATGTGTTTCAAAAAAAAAAGTTACTGCTTGCTTTTTAACAGTTTGACAGCTTTGTATTTTTAAATAAATTCTCCTGCAGAGTTCTTTGGTACCAGTGATAGAGTTGGGCTATGACATCCCAGTTTAGTACAATCCTTCCATGTGGCACTTTGTGGTGTCATATGCAGAAAAATCAAAACTCAGAAGCAGAAAGAAGAAATCAGGTATAAAAGCAACCTATCTTTTAAATAAAAAGTATACAAGTTACTGCATAGTTTTAGATACTACATGGGCGTCTGCTACTGAGCTACTTTCTGCTGGAAGACTTCTATTCTTCTAGGTTTTTCTCAATTGGCAGGGATGCTTCCTAAGAAAAATATCATACTGTCTAACCCCTTTAATACTTATCTACCATCAAGATACAAAACAAAAACAAAATTGAGGCTGCTTCTTTGGCACATGAAACAGGTGGAACATTTCTTCTTTGTCTTTGTCCAACATGAAAGATTGTTGCATCTCTGAACTTTAAGGCATGTGTCCTTTGGAGTAATGCCCCTTCCGCTGGTTCTCCTCAAATATTGGCATCTGGTCAACTTCTTTCCTTGGCTTTGCCAATGACAATATTCTGTGCTTCAGTGTTTCCTTTGTGTATCTGTGTCTGACATGATTTTCCTTGCATACAGCATTTTAGTTTAAAAACTGTAGGTAAAACAGGTTGCCTGCAGACACTACAAAAACGAATTTTGCAGTGTGTGGTGGTGTGAAGAAGTCCACAAATGAGTTTAAAGACAAAATTTGCTCTGAAACAGGCTGATTAAAAACATGGACCTTTCTTTATCCCAGTATCTGGACTTTTGTATCTGTGGGAAGAAGCAGGGAAGAAGGCTGAGACACTCCCATTCGGTTACACCCTTATGTCAAAACCACATGTGCATCACTAACCACAGTGAAAATCATCTGAAATGCTGATGCTGCCCTGTTTGTCCTGCATTATCTGTCTGTATCCCTCCTCCTCACCTAATTACCAATCACCAGTTTCTCTCCAAACAAAGCAATGCATATGTACATTGAAAATGAATGGACTTTTTCCATTCTTACTGTCTCATGAACAACTTGCTTATGAGTAGCAATATACTCTCTCTAGGAAAAAAACCCCGGAGTATCTTTAGCTCTTTAAAAGGCAAATGCTACAGTAGCATATTTTTTAGCATGAGTAATCCACTGCTGGTAGAGCTAAGATTTGCAAAAACTTATGTGTTGTTGGCTCCTCTGATATTTTGTTGCTCTGAAACACTCTAGTTTTCATCCTGCTTGGATCACATATTGTGTAATATTTAAAATAAGGGGTTCAGGACAGTTTCAAACGCTATCTTGTGTCTGCAGAACTTTTTGTTTTTTTCTCTTCATAAACCTGATTTTCTTTGTTTTAATATGTAACACTGATCTACATTGGAACAGATGGAAAAAGACAATGTTTACAGTTCACTCAGGAACATCTTTCATTTTCACCTGCAGAAGGAGTGGTGATAGTAAGTAGCTCTGTAGGTAATTGTAGATGTGTTTTTCATTACACTTAAAATGTTTATAGTGTTGGCTTCAAGATTAGAGAAAGTCTGTACAGGAAATCAAAGTGTTAAATACACACATCTCGATTTGACATCAAATGTAGACTGAACGTTTTCTGATCTCAGCTTACCAGAAATTCAGATGATGATATCAAAACAGGACAAGAAAGGGAAAATAAAGAAAAAAAGTTTAGTATTATCAAATTGCAGCTCTGGATGAGGATTCGCCTGTCCAGCACAATAAAGTTCCTACTGTCTATGGGACTTCAGAGAAATCAGTCTTCTTACTTGGCCTTTGAAGTCACCAAGACACCATTGCCTGTGATAAAAGAGTTTATTTATAACTTGGTCAGCTTATGTCTTTTCCCACTGAACCAGCAGGCTTTCCAAGGTTCAGGGATATAATTTCAAGGGCTGTTAAACCTCTGTCAAAGTTTTTCTGGCCCCCTAAGGAGCCTGACTATCCAGCGTTCTGTTTGCTATGACAGGGCTTCATGTGAAGGCATTCAGAAAACTGACAGCTTCAACTGCTGCAGTTTTTGTAACAGAAAGTGGCATTTAATCTGAAAAATAACATTACAAAATCAGCATATAATTGGGGTTTTATTTCCTGTCTTTTCTCCCTTTTCTTTTTGCTATCCTAAGAGATAAGACAAAGCACAATGCTGTAAATTCTCAGTCTCTGTGGGAAGATGCTATTTATATATAATCTGGCAAACTGCAAGAGGCAGGAATCAGAGATTTTACTATGATGAAAGATGTTAGAGTGAACCCTTAAAAGAGTTTATAGTACAGAATATAGCACTGTTTTAAGATGACATTTTAATCCTTCTGCCACTTGTTGTCAACAGTAAACACAAGAGACTGGCTTAAAATATTTAAAGTGCTAGTTGTCATGTCACACCAAACACATCTACTGTCAAGAATTTCATTGAAAACTGCCTGTTGCTGAGTTAACACTGAGTTACTTACTGTGGCCCCACAGATCTCTACAGTTTGAGAACCCCATGATTCAGAGGTCCTCCGAAAATGAACAAATACCAACCGGTTCAATGAAAATTTGCCATCTGGAGTCCCAGCCAGTGTTTTGTTCTTCCTGTTTTTAACATTAGTCCAATAAATGAGATGACTGCCAACATCATGAGACTAAGAAAAAAACACAGAAGATTTTGAAAAATACTAAGAAATGCAGTCTATTCTTGTGACCTGATTTCCATTTTTGAACCCTGATGTTCCCTACTTTTGAACTTTTCCTCGTAGTCTTGTGAGCAAGAAGTTTTTTCCTTCCTCTTCTTTTAAATTCAGGCCAAAACTCTCACATAATCTGATTCAAGATGTTTGGGTTAGTGTAAGCACCACATTTTATGGGACTGAAGAAAAACTCAAGTTTTCCACACTTTTCTGAAAATAATTGTACATATGTTTACATTCAGATACTAGATAGTACAGAGATAGGCACAGTGAATTAAGAATACTACAGGCTTAGTAGCAGAGTAATTCTTAAAAACAGACATTTCGAGGCAGAGCAAAGATCCATCCCAACCCGTATCCTCCTGCTTCTGACAGTGGCCGAGGTCAGAAACATGGGGAAGGTTCTTCCCTGGCATACCCCTCTGGCCATCAGTTTTTGGGATCTTCCTAGGCCTGAGTTAGTTAATTCAATGGATATTTCAGAAAAGCAGAAGTAACTGTAAAGTAAGGACAAGGAAAGAGAAAGGCTGACAATAAGACAACAGGGACTATTGCATTTATTAGACTAAGGAATGATGATGAAGTAGTTGCTTTAGCCAAAGCATCATAGGCTTGGCAGAACTAGTGCACAGACAGTTATTGCAGCCACAAAGATATTTTTTCAATAAGTGTATCCAAGCACATTTGCCCAATCAAAGCATTAACACATTCTTAATGACTTCTGTTAACATTAAACAAGGTCTTTGTTCTAGTGCAGAAAAGTTTTCATCTTTGTCTTCTGTGGATATTTTATACCTTTTCAGCAGGCAGCATCACACTTCTGGAGGAGGACATAGTGTTGTAGAGCTGCTCTTGCATTTTTCTTTTTTCCTCCATCAAAACAGAGATGATTCTAAGCCATACAAAAAAGCATTGTCCTTTAATGCATGCAAGACATTTGGTGCTTGTGTATATTGTGTGTATAAAGTGCCTTGTGTTCATCAAGCAAAAGGTATTATAAAAAGGCAAAGTAGTATTATTATTAGTCAAGTAAAAATTTCTACATGTTGTTCCAAATGATTAAGATAGTGTAAAGAAATTTGCACTGTGTCAAGGCAACTCAACCGAAAAGACATTAACACTTTCTTCCTTTGATGTCAAAGATCTTGAAAAATATTATGATGGAAAATAAATACTTTGTCCCTATAGCTGTACCTGCTTCCACTGTGAATCTATTAAAATACAGAGTTACTCCTGCAGATTAGTGGCACCCAGAGCTGATTTAGGCAATGACAACTTTGGAAGTCAATTTATATTTGAACCAGGAAATGACTCAGTATTTTCTGAAGTCTTACTTCAAAGCTCACTCTTTTACAGTTAGGAAAAAATGATATCATATCTTCAGAATGTTAAATTAAACAATTGCGCTGAGGCCAGGATTTATTTTTTATGATGCTTTAAGCTGGTTTTTCATACTGTATGTGCATCTCGCAGGATGATTTTTGTTGTATCTGGACAATTAGTGAACAGTGTGATACACACATTCCTCAGTTCTATGAAACCTTTCTGTAACACTGCATGTCACTCTGTTTTATGTTACTATACAGATAATTTGCCTGCAGTGTGTTAGAGTTAGTTAGCAGTCTTACGGTTTATGAATCTCCTGATACTATATGCTATTATTATGTTAGCTGGAGTGGAACCTTCAGCTGAAGGTGATAATAAAAAAAGATGCTAGCCAATAAGAAGCACTTCTACAAATGGTCAAATGACAGAGGAAAAGGAAATATTTTAACATAGAATCAATGCAAATAAAATCCCTGAGGAAGACCATCTGAAAGAAACGTACCATAATTTTGGCATAGCATACTTTAGTGCACGCCCGACACATTTTCCACAAAGCTCTTGTATATTTTCTGTATGAAAATCTAAAGCGTAAAGTCTTACACTTAACAGTTGAAAAAATACAGGAGATTTAAACCAGCAACAGTTCTGCTGTATGCCTGCAGATTTTTTTTGGCAATTGGATCTGAAGGAAACGATCTATCTCAAAAAAAAAAAAAAAGAGAAAAAAAGGTTGATGAATATGGTCATATAATATGATCGAGGTCTTTCTTTAAGAAGTAGAAGGTGTGTGTGGACTATAGAAACACACATTAATAGCTATTATTTTTATGATTACTAAGTATATTTTCAATATAATCAGCTTCAGTCTTGGCACCAACTGAATTAGGGAAGTGCTGGGCTCTGTGGCCGAGCCCTGCCTGTTCATGCTACGGTCCCTTTATGTGAGAGACACTGAGATGCTCTACAGGCAGGCGCTGCAGTCCACTCTGTCTGCAAGGCACTTCTTCCTGGCAGCATAGATATGCCTACATGAAAAATCCACTACACAGTTACTTCAGACAAAAAGTATTGCTGCTTTTCTCTGTGGTAGCAGACAATTTACCATGTTTATCCACCCTCCACCCTATTTTATCCTGTTTTCCTTTGCCTTGCGAAGTGTCATAGTGATTTTACTCATGTGTTGTTGACTGTTTTTAAACATTTGAAAACATAATGCTGCAGGAATTCAAAGGTAGGCACAGGTCACTCATATTCATAACTCTATTGTGCTGCAGAGACATGCATCCACAAGAACCTGCAGGAAGCCCATTCCACTAAAGTAGAATTTCTCTCTTATTATTTTTTCCTTCTAGAGGAACAGAGATGAAAAGTCACAAATGTACCAGTTTTAGAGTTTAAGCGGTGTTTCAATAGCCTACAGATAGTTTGTTACTACATTTGACACATTTTAAAACTTAAATTATGGAAGACTTCCAAAAATCTTGACATGACTGAGAAAAGTCAGAAGTAAGATGTGCACGGAAAAGCAGAGATCCCTTTGCTTCATTTAAGCTTCAAACAAAATAGTACAATGGTAGAACAAATGAAGATTCCTTCAGAAATGTAATTTCTTTAAAAGCAATCAGAGATAGCCACAAGCTGGAAGACTGAAAGAATTCAGTATTTTAAGCAGGAAAACACTCTACAATATGTTGTAAAATATAAACAAGTGAAGTGTTTGTGCAACCAAAGTCAAACTGTTAGTGGTATTTGACTTAGAACATTTATTAACACCATGATGAAACATGGCAGGCAGGTTGGAAGTGTTTCGAATTAAAAACCACGCACCATTCTGATGGGTTTTTTGAATAAATATGAACTAATTTAATGTAAGAGAAAAAAGTTTTATAAAAGTACGTATATATAAAAGGACATGTGTATTACACGTATGTAATCAAAGTGCCAATGGTAGAAAGTAGAAACATACTGAGCTGAGATTGTTAAAAGTTAAACTGACATTTTTATAACATTTGAATATGTTCTGATCTTGTAAGACTACATTCATTGGTCTCCATACCTTTCAAGACTCTGTATTGCAGAGTGGAAACAGTATTTTTAATTATTTTTATTGTCCACAAAATGCTACAAAATATCTCTCCATTGCATTTTAGGCTGTGCAAAACCAATTATTAAAATCACCTTTAAATCCTTAACTCCATTCATGTCAGTTAATTATCTGAAATGCATAGGCAGAGGATTATCAAGATTCAGAGTTACTGCGGGTGAAAGATGACATCACAGCGCTCTTTATTTCTTGTAGAAAATAGTATAAGCCACGTATCTTCTTCTTAATATCTTGATCATCTAACACCAACATGAGAGAGATTCAGTTTTCCTAAGTGACATCACTAAGCAATTCTAAATTGATTAGTGATGTCACTTTTTCCCCCCTTTTTTCTTTTTTTCTTACCTATTCAATAATTAGTTGTTACTAATCATCACTGAAAAGAAGAATCCACCACACTTTGTATAAACCCCTCAGATGATGGACTTATTACATCAACCAAGAAGATGAGCTCCTTGCCCTCTCTTTAGCCTATATTTCAACCTATTAAAGTCTATATTAGATTGGTCCACACTCCTACCACCACAGGAAATAAGACAAGATGATACTTTCCAAGGAACACTCCTATAGACTGTATGATCTCATGACACAAAGCATCGCAGTGCCTCGGAAGCATTCCTGTAATGGAGATAGACTGGCAGGCCAAGGTTAGGTTGGGATCTTCAGCATCGTTAAGCAGCCCAGTGAGGAGGGCATGAAAGGTGGCTATAAGAGCCATGATGCAGAGTGTTACCTCAAATATTATTTTGATCAATAGCAGTTATTAAGGAGCTAATTGCAGTTTATTGAGAGAAATTTGATCTACTATAATTAAAATGAAAAAAAAAAATGAACTGGACAAATCAAGAAGTTTGGAAGATTAATACCTAGAAAGGTTAAAGAAAATCTACACATAGCTGACCTAAGTGTAGACCTAGAAAGCCAAATGTCATGTGGGAATGCCAGCAGCCAGCTTAGCTGTTCCCTCCCACAATAAATACCTGTTCAGGTATCACCATTATGGTTACTTTTTATTTATGGTGTTATGGGATCAGGATTCTTCACAAGGATCGCAACAGCGGCCAGCATTCACAGGTGTCATATTTTAGCCAATGTTCCAGTATTACTGGTCTCAGATGTGGAATATGAAGAATTGATTCCAGTTTTTCAAACATTTTTTTTTTTCACATCTCAGTTATTCCTCAGTTTGGTAGAGACTTAGATCTATTATTTTACCAGATATGATTCTGAAACCATGCTCATCTGCTATTTCAGTAGAACTATGGCTATGGGCTGCTGTCAGGATGAGGACTGGATTCCAGACAGTTGCTATAAGGTGAGAAAATGGAGTACAGGACCTTCAGGACCTTTAAACTGTGTTTTCCACAGTTGTCTTCATTTTATCCCAGCAGAATTTCTAAGGAAGACGTTGTCTTACCATTAACATTGGAATTCAAAATGGATTTTACTGCTGTATCCACAAGCAACAAGGAGCTCAGATTTCTGTGTGAGGTTTAGGTAATTTGAATGCATGGAAAGATTCCTAAAAGACAAACTGGATCATCCTAAGAAAATCCCCTGGGGTGAAAATAATTGTGGTTTGGAAGAGTTTCTCTTTGACTGCTTATGGTCCATGGTGGGGTCCCAGGTCAGCAGAACTTCTGGTACCAGTCCTGCCAGTGACACTCCAGCAAGTGCAGCAGTGTTCTAGGGCAGGAGCTGAGCTCAGAACGGAGGCACAGCACGGGTGAGCATCTTCAGGAGGGAAGGGAAAACCAATTTGTTAAAAGCCTTGTTCTTCCTTTTTATTAGCACATGGCCATTTCATCTCATCCTCTGAGCACTTTTGCCCTCCTGTTTTACAAGTCTGGCATACTGATCGTGGCTCAGGTTTCTCTTGCTGTCCTGTAGCACAGTGTGGATATTGAATCTTTTGATTTTTTGTAACAAAATTCCTATTTTTTAGAGAGTGCTAGGGGTGCAAGGGGAAGATTAGTTAGACAGAGGTGTAGAAATACACAAAATAAAAGTAAAATGAAAGTTTATCCTGAACTAAATGTGTCTTACATGTTTTGCTGAAAATGGAAGAACATGAAGTTCTCTTGTTCAAGAACTGGTACTTTGCAGAAATAAAACATGAAAACTCACGCTTTCACTTGTAAAATCTTTGGGCTACATATAGATAAATGTCAGTGAATGGAATTGCCCATAACATTTTGTTTTCTATGATCCTTGAGTCATAGGTACAGACCTGACTACGTTTAAATAGGTCATGTGAGAGGGAGCAAGCGCAAAACAAATGAATACAACTGAATCATTGAGCCCCAAGTGATGAAAGAATAAGTGGGCACTGCAGCAAGAGTGCTGCAACGTTACCATTCTGAATGCTGCACAATAAACCAAACCCCTACATTTGTAAAAAGTCTTGCTGCAGTTAAGAAAGAACATACAATTATCCCATTCTTTCCAGAATGACCACTGAAAACAAAGACTTATACAGCTCCACTCTGCTCAGTGGAGTTTTGGTTCAGAGATACCTACACTTGGGCAGTATTAGCTGGATTTTTGACTATACTGAAGCACTTTCGCATAAATGCCTGAAAATCCATTATCCACCAAGGACATCCTTCCCTCCAAAAAAGAAACTCACACCACAACCCTTACCTTAAACTGTAACGAGAATTTTTTGGGAAAAAAAAAAGTAAAATCTAGTAACTCATGCACGTATCTGGAGCTGTAGCTATCCTTCCTTCCCTGAAGGCATTCAAGGACAGGTTTGATCAGCCTCTGGTCAACCTGATCTAGTTAAAGATGTCCCTGCTCACTGCAGGGGGGTTAGACTAGATGACCTTTAAAGGTCCCTTCCAGCCCAACACGTTCTATGGTTCTTGCTCTCAAGCGATCTCTAATGGTGGGAGCAAGCCACCGCAGCTCCAACAGGGACCTGGAGCAGGACTCAGGCTGCCCCAACAGCCGTTTTGGAAGTCTCCTATTCAAGGTGAGATGAGTGCTCCTGCTTAGATGCTCTGGATCAAGTCTTCACACTTAATTTTAGGCAATTGATAAGCATGTGGTTTTTTATAATGAATGACTGTACTAAAAAATTAAACACAAGGGAATTGCCTCTTGGCACTCATGCTACTAGCAGTTCCAGGAAAGATTACTCTATCCACTGCTGCATTAGAAAGCGTTATTCCAAATGAAGAGTCCAGATGTTAAACTTATACATTATCTTCCTGATTTCTTCCCCTTTGCCTAGTTCAACATTTCAAATATTTTATCTCTTCTCCAGATACTCAAAACCTTCTGCTTCGTGGGGAAGACCATGAGATCACCATGTCTGCAGCCTAAGCAACTGAAGAGACTTGTTGCTGTTTCAGTTAGTTTTTAAGTCCTTAACTCATGACATAGGAATATAAGCTATTATCCTGAAATTATTTTGAGCTAAGTACTTCATAAATAGTCTGGCTGACATAACGATTGTACAATTTTAACAGTAGAGTAAACACATAAGAAATATTAATTTATACTGTAAGCTTTGCCTATGTATGTGGAGTACTTTTAAAAGCTGCCAATAAATTGTAACAGATAGCTTAACACTTCGAAACACAGTGGAAAAGCCAATTAAAAATATCTTGGAGCAGCAGTTGGAAATACTGTGAGCCAGTTTGTCAGAGGTTGCTTTCAGAAATAATTCTGAGCTTACTAATTTTACTGTTAGCAGTCAATCAGAAATATGACAATCAACTGGCGTAGCCTTATTTTATTTTGGACTAGCACTAGCATCATAACTAAGGACACTCAAAATAACGCCTTCCCTTTGGCACTAGTGTCAGCCCAGAATCTCTGTCATCAGAGACAAAATGCAAGTGAATCACAAAATATTCTCTTAAATGTATTCCATTCCTTTTCTTCATAATATTTCTTTTAAATTATGGATTACAAGCTAGCCTGGGACAGGGGATCTCCCTTGTTCGTGCACACATGTGGAGCAGCAAGGTTCCAGCAGATGACTGGAAATTCAGTGATAAAATGATATAAACGATAATTCTTAACACCTGTGTTGTCTTTCAGGAAACATGCTGTATTCCAAAATATAAACTTAGCACATTTAGAGTTCTCAAGCAATATATTTTGGCTATCTTGTGCTGTTGATGGGTGACTGGTAACTTCAACTGCCATTTTTGTGTTAAGTCAATGCACGACCTTTTAATACATTTTTCTGAAAGCCAAACTTTAAAGAAGGCTCCCTATTCTCTGTTATAGTTTCTCAAAATTCAGAAAACAAACACTCTTGAAGGTGATTTCTTCAGAGCTGCGGGTGGCAAATTGAGTGAGTATCAACCAGGTAGCAGTGCTGGTAATGGGGTTTGCTGTTAAGCCTGCACAAGTGTCATCTTTCTGTCAGATCTTTGAAAAGGCTGTCAGTCACAGCCCCTTTGCATGGAACTAGGATATTTCGCCTCTTCTTCATCTTTCATGGCATTAAAACAACAGAACTTTGACTCCACATGCCCCAGTGAAGGGGAATGAAGCCTCTAATTTTTCATCTCTTGTTTTTCTCCGTTTTCTTCCCATAGAAATGCATATGTGATAAACAGGTAAAGAGTTATCTGCCAGAGTTTTCTCTGTCTTTCACCTCAGTAGGTCCTGTTTATCACTGAGAAGTACCTTTAAATGAACATATTAACATCCCTTCCATTTCAGTCATACTCAGAGGCAGAATTTGACACGTGTTTTGACATGCATTACACAGTTTTTAAGCTTTAACAGTTGAACTGAAACATTCTGGATTTCTTTTTTAAGTCTTGAAGAAATATCTATAAAATCTTATAGATAAATACCATGGGGACATACAGGAGAGTCACATGGGCTGCTCATGCCTCTGACTTGGAAAAAGGCAATCTTAGGTGAGACTTGTGTAAATACAGTGATGCTGTATATTGTGTTCACTTATACTGTCAATATATTTTCTGAATGAGTTACCAGCTGAAACACGGTTTTACATTCTCATCTTTTATTAGCATTCAGACTCATCTAAAAAATGCTTGAGGACCTCATATAGCTTAGTCATGGTGAAACATCAAAGTAGGCAGGAGATTAACTGTGTAGACAAGCACATGGTTCTCAGAGAACTTCAAACAATGTGAGTGATTTGGTCCAGCTAAAGTTCCCCAAGGAAAACACCACTTCTTACATGAAACTTGACTCTTGAAAAGTTTTGAAATATTTTTAACATGACCACCTCACTATCTGTTGTTTTAGAGCAGTTTTAGAGGTCTAACTCATCATTTCTGTAAACCAAGTGACTTTCTGTCTTCAGTCAATTGCTGAAGAAGAATGAAGCATGCCAGCTGATAGATGTGACTGTAGCAGAACAGCAAAGGAAGAGCG
>NW_009725636.1:43639-70325 GCF_000703405.1 Apaloderma vittatum
AGGAGAAAATCCCCTCTTGGGGACATGCTATGAAACAGCGATGATTTTTTGTCATTCATTTGTAAGAAATACTTTCAGGATTTAGAGAAAAAACCCTCTCTAGTTTAATCTTCTTATCAGTAGAATTTATAGTGTTATAGATTGTTTCAGGCCAGGGAAAAAAAAAAAAGAAACAGAAAGTTGTCTTTTCACAACTGGATAAATACTGCTGAAAATCGTATTTTCATGTTTTCATTTGAGATAAAAGAGTAAACCTTCTCTTTGATAAGATCTACCATCCATTTCAGTTAGATTTGCTATAAATATTCATATGAGTGCTTTTTCCTCCACAATGAAGCTCCCAAATGAGAACTGATCAAGGCACAAGACTATTAATAGCTACAAAACAAAAATTTTCCATCTAAGGTTTCAGAGTCCATATTTGGAAACAACATGTATTTTTTCTGGAGGAAGGCTCTGACTCCTCAACCTAGAGCTGTTTCCACTAGGCATGAACTATGCATCACAAATTGCAAGCTAAGTATTCTGAACCAAGACTGTGAAATATGTAACTAATACATTTCCCATGTCGTGAGGATATTCAGTGGCTTCAGTTAAGACCATTGCATCTTTATTGATCATAGCTTAAAATAGAGCTACAGCTATATATTGGATGACTTCTTAGCTCCAGAGAAGTCAAGGTGACTTTTTGCATTGATGGATCAAAATTTCACCCGTAGTTTCCTCTGACTGAGAAAACAGATTTATCTTCTGGAAGCTCACTGGCCTGGCTATGAAGTGCAAGTTCAGATCCACCAGCTGTAAATTATTTTGTATTATGAATAGACTTTCTGAACCTCTAGAGAAACAGAGGAGGGCAAATGGGGAAAGAATATAATCCACTTTCGTTTGGCCTTTATTTTTTCAGATTAGCAATAAGTACTGATTTCCATCAGTAAGTAACATGTATGTGCCAGGGAGCATTTGGTAATACTTTTCAGAGATGAATGGAAATCGTGGTAGTATAAGCATCATTATAGGCCTGAAACTGAAATTTCACCTGACAATTTTATACTGGCTCTATATTCTAATGTTATCATGATGTTATGCTTCACATGTTTTCATTTTGTTTGTACAGCAGAAAGCAAAGACTTCAACAAAACATTACATATAAAAAAAAAACCTGAAAATTTGCAATATGTCATTAATTTATTGCCTTCTGTGCCCTGGCACAGTTTGAAAGGAATTAGCAGTACAGTATTTGCTGGTTTTCTTGGATAGTTTCATCTGTAATTGTCTGCATGCCATCTGCTAAAGTGCTCACAGGTCTGAGCCCAGAGTCAGGAACGCATTTCAAAAAAACATTCCCTCTATTATCAGGTTCTGAGGGCAGTTGACACCTCATGATCTGCTCTGCACGCTACATAAATTTCCATTGTTTGGTCTCCTGCAAAAGCCACTTTCTGTGTGACCAAAACGAAAAATAGTGAAAAACCCCTATGAATATTTAAGTATTGCTATCATTACACTTTGCTGTGCTTTATGACCGTATCATGACCATTCTACAGGAACAAACAAACAAACCACCATGACATAGATGGTGATGTCTCAGGCATCCTCAGTCCTGCCTGTTTGGAATGACTCCACAGATTATGGCCACCCATATAGGCAGCTCCTGCTCAGCCCAGGCTGACTGATGGTGCAGAGAAATAGTGCAGAAAAGAAACCTTGCCAATGTAGTGAGTGTACCTGTTTTACTTTCGAAGTTCAGACACTTAGGGTGCAGCATGTCAAGCCCAAGCAAACACAGTTTGCTGTTCACTGAGGGACAGGCTTGCAGCAGGGCTGAGCCTGGCTGGCACCTCTGGAGGTGGCATCTCTCAGCCCCCTGCACAGAGAAAAGCCAGCTACGGCAGCTTGCTTGAGGATGCTTCCATTTGTGTTTTGAGTATTTCCAAGCATGGAACTCCACAGCTTTCCTGAGCAGCCTATTGTTATTTTGTACATTGTACCTGCAAAACGCAAGAGTGAGTCCCTTTGCTTTGCAGGAACTCGAAAAGGCACCTTTCAGCAGCTTCTGTGAATGCAACACTGCCTTTCACCTCCTGTGTAGATGGAAATGATTCTAGAGGACACTGTTCTCTGTAGGACTAATCCAAGGCATTGGCTCTAGCCTTTAACTGGAGAGTGGTGGCAAAATGACCACAGCATCGGTGCCTGCTTGAGCAGTCGACCCAAGTGCTGCTGACAGCCCTGGCAGGGTCAGTCCTCCTTGTCTCCGATCTCTTGCCTCTGTCTTTTCTCAGTGCCATAGCAAAAAATGGTCCACCTCAAGGGAAGCAACTCTAGCTATTGGGAAGCTTTAGACTTTGAGTCTGTTGCTTTAAAACCCAGAGAGAGAAAAATCAATCTTTTAATGACCAAAATGCTTGTTCAATGCATAATCTGTATTTATGAATCACTGCGTAGTTAGCCCAACTAGCTTCACCTCAAAGAGAAATATCAGATTAACCTCAATTATTTTACCCATATTTAGCAGCAAAAATTATATTTCTAGAGATAGAAACGAGAAAAGGCTAAACAAAACAACCCTCAAACACCTGTGCTGTTGACTTGCTACTGTCTTTTTGTGTTCTGGGACTTGATCCTGCAAAATTCCTGCACTTGTGATCCTTAGAAAATGTGAATCTCTACCTATCTGGTAATGCAGTTCAGTTACAAGCTAAAGCAAGTGCAGTTTCAACAACATTTTAGCTCTGATTTCCGCTGATATAAAGCGTACAAATACACAGCATAATAAAAGGTGTCCAATTATAATTACTGATTTATCAGGTCACTGAGGAGGTCTAGAGATGTTGAAACGCACGGGGAAAAAAGCTCTAGCAGCAGAACTCGTGAAGGGAATTTTGGGCCCATCACCCAACATTTGCTACATTTTTTTATTCCCACCCAACAAATGAACTGATATATCATACTTGACCACCTTGTCACTCCTAGTCTTTTCTTTCTCTCCTACACTTTGAATTTCTTTTAGAGAAGGCTGGGTGGAAATACCTTTACTTCTCCAAACACTGTGAGAATAGCTGGTCCCCTAACACTTCCAGAGCAGCTCTACTTCAAATGCTGCCACAGCAGCAAACAGGTCTGATGAGGATTAACACCTCCCTGTAATTGGTGGATTTTTATCATTTACAGGAGTGACGTTACTCCCATTGCTCTCATTGATTTTGTTTCATAAATCCCAAGTGTGATATTATCCCCCTGTAGTTTAACTGCTTTTTAGGTGGTGGGAAGGATGGCAAAGAAGAAGAAAATGAGCTGCACAGTTCACATTATATTTATAACTCCATTATGTATGTTTTATTTCAACTTTCTCTGCTTTAGGCTGCCTATTTTTCATATTCAACTTTGTTTGTTTCTCTTCTCATTACTTCCCTTAGCCTCCTTTAGTTTGTGATGTGTTACTCTGCTTTCTACTGTCTCAATTTGCTATGTGTTTAGAGGTGCTTAGATTCAGGCGCAAAGGAGGTCACACAGAGTTCAGAGATGTTTGGAAAGGGAAAAAAAACTCTGACAAAGATCCCCTATTTTTCTTCTCTTGATGAAAGGTGCTGATGGTTTTGTGATTTGCATAGTAAGTGTTATTGGGGACTAGCTCTGGTATGGCTTGGCCACATGCAGGGTTGTAATGCTGTGTCCTTGCACGAGGTCGTATCTGCAAACTAGCAGCTGGAGATGTACTGGGGGAGGCTGGGGTGAGGAAGGGAAGAGAGAGGCTGTATTGGTCCAATACAAAACCATTAATCTACAAATCTGACCAGTTCACATCATTCCTCCCCTCAAAACAAACTGCTGGATGTCACATTTTCTTTTTTGTAGACTTCCTGTAGCCATTAGTCCTACGTCAGCTTGTGTGATATATCATGTATCCTTTAAAACTTCACATTCATTCGAATGAGCTCCTGAGTTATTAGTTCCTCCATCCACCCACTGATCCCTCCCCTTCCCTCCCCCTGCCCCAGGTAATCAGCAATTCAGCAAGATGCTCAGAGCACCTACTTAGAAATTTATTTAGCGAGGAGGATGTTAGAGGTTTTACATTCATACTGAAGAGGACCAAAAACAGTTGGCTGGGTAAAACATTCACACATAACTTCTGGCTTTCTCTCAGGCAGAGCTTTTGCAAGGGATTTATAGGTCAGATCGGCTCAGCAGTTTCAGCCTGTTGCCCACCCTACCTTAACAAAGCTTGCGTGTGTTTGTACAGCTGTGCTCGTAGCTGTGGGAGTCCCAGGGATCCCACAAGCCTTCAGTTCCTCTACCTCCCCTTCATCATTTACCAGCACACAAATGTGCACAGAATGAAATTGTAGAAAACTGTCTGACTAGCAGGTTAAAGGCCCAGGATTCAAGCCCTGTTTATTTTCTTTGCTTGATTTCCTGCTGCTACAGTGAGTAAATGGTATTTTTCTCCTTGCCTTTTCACCTGTTTGTCTATCACTGTTTGGCCAAGAATGAAAGAAACCATCCCTTTCAGGGTCCTTTAGAGGACTTCAAGGGACATGCAGTGTTTATGTGTTGCTCTGGGTCTTCAGCATTTTGTTCTGTTTTTTTCGGGGGAGGATTTGGTATAAAATGGAGATGGCACACAGAAGCAACACCATCTGCATCTTCTGAAACTTCACACTGAGGAAGGGACATGTTTTAATTAATATTAAGTCAATTCATGTCTAAGTCCAGTAAATGCTTGATGCTGAGCAGTATAGAGGCGGTTAATATACCTTTTTGAACTGGTGCCATGAATTACAAAGTTTACCATCTGGGGAGGTATTACATTTGAAATTAAATAAAAAAAAAGTCAGGACTTTTCTGAAAATAAGCTAGCAAATTCCAGCCAATCTTACATTCATTAGAATTCTTTTTAAACAAAGAAAACAAGAAAAAAAAAGTTCTTAAATTATATCTGTTAACCTAATAAAGTCCAGAAACTCAGAATTTCAATAAAATATTAGCTTAGCTAGTGATTTCAAAAGAAAATCTATTTGTATTTCAAGTATTATTGTCATTCCTAAACTCTGATGCCAGTTCGATAAAAGCTTTAACTCAGAAAAGTATAAACTCTACTAACAAAAGAAATTAAAAACTGTCACATTTTCAAAGGATCCTATTACTCAGTTCTTGCAGACATTTCTAATTAAAGAACTGTGTTCATTAACACTTGATATGTTAGCAACCTGCCAAGATTTTCCATTTTCTCTCTCAGGCACTTGGGCCTCTGTTCTGCAATGAGATAAGTGAAGACCCCTGTCCTCATCCAGAAACTCAAACAGAGGGAGTGGGGGCAGGAGCTGGAGATGCTCTGATGCAGACAGCTTGCAGGAGTAAAGCAAAGTGACATTTAAGCTCTTTACTGTTCTGATTCCCACTCCTTATCTGGTTACTTTTTTGTTTTGTTTTGTTTTTTCCATTTTATAACTGTCTGGACACGAAAAGGAAGAAGGTGAACCTCAAGCGTTCCGTTTAGAAAGAGAGCTCATAGATAATTTTAAAGAAGGTTGAGGCACTAGCTGAGGACTAAAGATTACATCCCTCTTTAAAAAAGAATATTGATATTTCTGATTAAAAAAGAAGTCAGGCTGCAGGTTCTGTTGCAGCACTCAGAATTATATGGGAAAATCTGGGACATTTGAAGACGTGAAGTAAAAGATCCTGGTTGCTGCATCTTTCCTGGGGAGTTCTAATCTCCATTTCAGTTTTCTTTTCTCAGACGAACTCATGCTTTACATGTCAGATGAGATGCTTAACAGTTGAAGTGAAAAGAGAAAGAGGAAGTGGATGGATATGGTAGTAATAGTCACTTACATGAGCATGCTAAAGCTTTTCATGGCAAATCTTAATGTATTATAAAATATTATAAAGTATTATAAAGTGTTATAAAGAAACATTGCACTAAGAATGTAATTAAGTGTAAGAAATCTCCAAAACCAATATTCTTCCAGAAAATTACCCATACTACTGCTATACCAAAGCCAGAAGTTGGAAAAGACATGTTGACGATATGGGGGGATATGTTGAAGATGTGGGAGAGCAGGGGGAAGAGGAGTCGCCTTCTGACACATTTTCAGGTTCATATTTTCATGATTTCTGTATGATTCTGATTGTTGATACTTTATTATTTTTTAATTGAGAGCTGAAATGGTTTTGTCATCATACAGTATCCTCACCTTAGGACATTATGGGGACTGGAAGGGTTTCATGCCATGCTGAATCACAGAGCAGGTGACTACACACTTTGTTTCTTTCCACTGATACACACACAAGATACTTGCAAGAGATCTCTCTTTTTCGTAATCCTCTCTCTTGACTTGGTAGAGATTTGCCTCTGTGTCCTGGAAATAACTACGGAGGCATTGCAGAGCTAAGACAATAGGACTTCCATTGTCAAAGCTCAGGATAAAGTGAGGGGGGAGTAATATTCAAATAACAGTACAGATTGTCAAATTCTGTACATTTTCACTACAGAAGTAAGATAAACTGTATTCACTGCTGAGAGTATGAATAACTGAAGAAGAAGCTGATCTTCTTTTCCAGTGAATGAAGAAAGTTAGATTATAAGCAGAGAGTACAGGAAGGGGGTGAGGGACTGGAAAACTCAAGCCCTTCCCCTGAGATATATTTGGAAAAGATCTGTGGGAGAGCTGAAGGAGGTTTTGTTTGACTTTCCGTTTGTTTGGTTTGTTACACTGCAAAACAGAAAAAGGACGTTGGTATAGTAAAAATCTCCAGTGTTACAGAATATCCACCTCCCATATTAATCAAAACAAGTGAAGATAGGCATTTAACTGCAAGAATTTGTACAGTATGGCAAGAGGGAGAGATTATTGCAAAAATCTGCAGTGGAACTACTCGGTGAACAGGGATAAAACACAAACGCATCTGGGAGTAGATGAACATGTCCGAGGCCGCCTCTTGTCACATATACAAAATCCATCATGTGCTGTGCATCCAGGTAAGGAAATGTATCCTCAAGACTATTCGCCTAAAAGCTACATGGATTTCTAAAGAACTCTTGGAGTTTAGTCCATAACTTACTCAGGCCAGGCGATTTGCTTTTGTTTTGATTAATTTTTCAGGTAAATGAATTTTAGACCTGCCTCACTTAAATAACAAAGATAAACTATTATGAACAAAGGAATTAGAGTAAACTAAATATGCTGCTTGTCATTTCCTTATCTCCTTTCACTGAGCCTAAAATTAGAGGAAAATCCAAGTATGTGATTTTTTTTCACCATCTCGTGCCAAATGCTTGTTTATACTAACTATGTTGGGAAACACATCAAGAAGCTTCAGTCTGCTTGCCACACGTAATAAATACACCTACACACAACATGTTAATGGCTTTCAGACTACAATGGAAAGTCTTAATTACAATATGCATGTTTTCCTCACACTTCTAAGGTGCTATACATACAATCCTGACTGCATAGGTTATCTCCAACTATAGGCTTCTAGTATCATTATAGAACTTTCAAAGAGAAAATCTGATGTGATGCTGCTATCTTGGGGATAAAATTTCTGAGCTGTGCATCATACATTAAGGAATTTTTTGCCTTTAGGTGATCCAAACACAGGATTTTATTGGTAGATCTGTACAATGCAACCATATGGTATCAACCCACATTTTTGTAAGAAGAGAGGGACACATTATACATGTTCCTAGAAGACAAACTAAGGACCAACAGGCACCTGGCGCTTGTGAGGTGGAGATTTGTACAGTACTCTGGAGAAATTTTATAATTAGTAAGTGACACCATTCTCATGCTTGCAGGATTTGGACAAAAATTGTATTTCATTTTCTTTCCTTTCTTCAAGAAGGATAGTACTTCACTTAGGGCACATTCAGCCTGTATCCTTCTGTGGTTCTCACTGACATTGTGGCATTGCAGCATACTCCTGCTAACCTATTGCCAGTTAAACCCTGACCTGGAAATGCTGCAGAAAATACCACATACTGGGGAGTATGTCTGGGTGGTTGGAATAAAGGATTTAGGAATATTGGAAAAGCTAATCAAAGAAGCTAATCAAAGAAGCTAGTCAGAGAAGCACAGAAGGAGGTCGGTACTGAAAAGTAGCAGCAAATTCTTGCAGGAGACTGCGCAACGTAACAGATATTCCCTCTGGGAGACCAGACGTCTCTCCCTATAGGTAAGACTTTTTTTCCAGAAACAGGTATTGGTGTTCAGATGAGCAGACGACAGAAAGAAAGAGGGGAGGAGGAGAAGAGGGGAAGAATTTAATAAAAAGTGGAGAGAATATAATAATAAGAAAGACATTAAAGGAGCCACCAAGAGTTTTAGTTGTGATTTTAATGGCTCAGGGGCTTCCCAAACTTTGCTCTGCACAATCACTATCTCTTGAGCGGGCAACTCCGTAGCTCCCAGCAAGGTCTGTTGAAGAAGAAGCTTGTCTAGTGCATATGGAAGATAAGCTGGGTATCGTTCCCTATGTTTGGATATTATGAATGATGGTTTTTCATCTCTGCTCTGTGCCTGTGAATATACCTGTAAAAGCTTAAAAATAGAAAAGGTAAGTGTCAATTTGTGTGCAATAATAAAGTTGAAAATAAAGCTTAGATGCTTATGTATAACACCAATGCAATGCTCAAAATTCTTTGATGTAAGAGTGGTTTGAGGGGGTTGATCATTTTCTGTAGCACAAAAAACTGCATCTCCCACTGGGAAATGTTGTGCAGTATCTTTCATTTTCAGTGCTGAAGAGTTAGTCTTAAGAGGCAATTTTTTTACTTTTCAGACTCTTGTAAACTTCAATCAGGTTTGGGTTTCATCCTCAGTTTTCATTTAAAAAACTATAAAGTTAGAATTTGTAAGTATATAATAAACAATGACATAAAAATGAGGAAGCTATATAGAATTGAATTGGGTAAAGAATAGCTATTTTTTTATGAAGGCTTATCTAAGCTATTTTGACTTGTGAACATGAAGTAGAATACCAGATACTAAATTATAATTGAATATTTTCTTTTGTATGTATTTAAGGAGTGTATACATATGCATATATATTAATGTAAGATAATGTAGAATACGTTCAAATGTTCTTAAAAAGTAGCATGAGATAGTTTTCCTTTAATTTTCTTTAGGATTGTAATGTACGGAATCGTTAAAGGAGTGTTTGTCATCCAGCTGGTTTTGTAGGTGCAGCTGGCTCCCTTTCTCCTCATCCTCCTTATCCTTGAAAACAGCACCACTGTCAGACTAAGCAGTCTGTTTCCAGTCTGGCCTTCCTTAATCATGATGGAAAGCTTAAATGCCAGTAGAAAGCCCGATGTAATGACATTTTTTAAACAGAGAAACACTCAGCAAGTATTTATTGTGATTGGCCTAATTACAGCAGTAGCAGAGACGTGCCAAGATGCCCATTATGGTTTTCTTACTACAGCGTCTCATGGCAGAAACTGAACTTTCAGCTCTAATAATGGTGACAAACTTGATGGTCTTTTTATGGCATATAATATCTAAGCCCTTTGTTTGCTCATCTGGGTCTTGTCCAGCTTGGTTCTAAGGACTGAAATGACTCCTAGTTTGTTTCTTATTTTTGGAGGTGAGGAAGAGCTTGGAGAGTTATGAATGATACAATGCAATGAGCTTCTTCTCACCAGACTCTTTGCTATTATGATTCACACCAAGCTGAATCAGCTAGTTTGCTTGGGGATCATACAATAGAAATGATGATTTCTGTGTTTCTTTTTTCTATATGGAGAGATTAGATAGTTGTTAAAAAATAACTGTTCAGATACTGTGAGTATTGGCTTTGGTCTGAGTCGACTCAGTGCATTCTCAGGCAAATTTCTCAACGAGTAAGGATTTACTAGAAAGGAAAAGTGATGCAGCCTTGCTTATCAGAAGGAATTAGGAGGAACATGGCAATCAAAAACTTGAACTGAGAACTCATAGTCTTGCCTTGCACCATAAAGAGTCCTCCTTTCTCCTACAAGGTATTCTTTAGGATGGTAACTCTGTTTATCTCACTGTATTTCATGCAGGGTACTGCAGAACAAAGAGCAGGGCTCACCAGAATTGAGGAACGGTGAGCCCTCCTCCAAGAGGGCTGAGAGGCCCAGTGTAATGAGAAAGCTTGAATGTTAAGAAGAATATGATGTCATTCTTTAGGTCCATCAAGATAGCTGTCTTCCTGAACGCCAATTAAACCCAAGAATTTTTAAACTAGGAGCTCAAAGTTAGGACCAAGCATCTGGACAGACAATGTGAATGTATGTCGATCAACACCATGCAACATCTTTAAATTGGTGACTTATTGATTTTAGCTGTAGTTTCTTCTTTTGACATTTTTGTACTAAGGAAATAAGCTTGCCATGGTCATGACCACAATGAATATTTTTAATTTCATTTTCTTACAAAAGTTTGTGGCAAATTTCAGCGGCTCACCTGGATGTATTTATATATGACAGAAGTACAAATTCAGACTTTATATTTAAAGATCTGTAAGCATATCCACTCTCTAATCCTTAGATCCTAATGTAATATCATACTTTTATCTACAGACAATATGAGAAAGGCATTGCTATCTGGCTCCTCTATCTTTCAGAAGCAGGAATAAAGAGCAAGACTGAATCCTTTTATGGCTTCAAACTAAGCTCCTTTAATTTTTCTGGTATCTAATTCATATTCTGTTATGTCAAGTCAGTTTACAACAAAGTGTCTTTATTGTCTTAACTTGTTAGTACATTTAGTTAATACAGTAGGAAACTGTAGCTTAGCAGTGAGAGGCTGCTCCACGTTTACCATTTTCTGGAAGAGAAATTTCGTGTAAAATCAAATTATAACCTTGCTATGCCTTTCGGACATAGGTTTTTTTCTCATTGTCCCAGCAAAACCTTTGCAATTATGTAAAATGCAAGACTGATCTTTTGGGCCCTGGAAACTTCTAGGGAACTCTCATGTGTCTTTTAAAAAAACACAATTCATTGCTGTCACCTTATTTTTTTAAGTAACTGCTGTTGTGACAGGTCTTTCTATTTCATATAAATAACATTTCCTAAGGTTCCCAAAGTTTAATTTACAGTACTGTATGATTTAAAACACAAGAAACCTATTGGTGCATTTTCTGTATCTTTCTTCATACTTTTTTAAGTTTTATTTTAGAAGTGTATATATGAAGTTAAGGTAATTATTGTTTGGGTTTCTAAGTTACCACTAATTGGTTTTCACCTGGAATCACAAAACCTAATTGATCCAGAATATGATAAGTTTGGTCCATATTATGCGATTTTCAACCACTTCATATTTTTTATAGGAAATAACCATGAGGATATAAGCAGTCACCACATTCTTTTCTCACCAGAAATGTACATGTATTAATTTATATGCTCAATAAGCAGCAGGAAAAGATTAACTCCAAAGGGAGAATCCTATGTCACTGAAGTATGTAATTGCATATTCACTTTATGTGAACAATTACATGTCCAGCTGAGCTGTATAATCAGCACAATTGTAGGTGCAAATTTTATAATTGTACATGCTGGTAATTGCCACAGCTATTTGCCTGTGAATTCACCTCATTTGCATGTGTGACAGTGACCACTGGATTTTCAAATTAGGGAATTCACTGTGCAGCAAAGCAGTTAAGAAAAAGAGTAAGTCTCATTTCCAGTCTCTAACCCTGAAACAAGTTGGGAGAGACACGTGGAGAAGAAACAAAATTATATCTGGCAAGAATGTTATTGGAATATTTTCACATGGTGTCATGACATTTTTAAACAGCAATTGCCAAATGGCAATCAGGATGAAAGAGCCCTTGCGGGAAAGTTTGTTAAAAAACCATGGGTATGAAAGAAAAGTCATGTGAATATTACTTCCGTTTTGCAACTCCTAATCTAACACTTCAATCTAAAATCATTTCCACCCATTGTATTTCTTCACTTGCATCATCTAACACTTCCATCTAAAACCATTTCCACCCATTGTATTTCTTCACTTGCATCACTTGGCTTTGGTCCTTTCCAAGGATAAGCCAACTGCTCCACAGAAAGAGCTGAGGATGGACCTGTTCTAATGAGTGATTCTGTACTTACACCATCTCTGCCACAAGTTCTTTCTCCCTCTTTTGTTCCCACAAAGCAATCTTAAATTCTTCTGCTAAGAGGGAAGATCAGTTACTTCCTAACGGAACTAACCGCCTGTCCTAAAGGTCTGGATGGGCACATGTCCAAAATTGTAATCTAATTCACAGCTGGTCGCTTGAAAATGATGCACAGTTCTAACCTAGCCTTCGCAGCAGATGATCAAGAGTGTTTCTACACGATCCAGTAGCAGCATGAAAGCTTCTCAAGGTAGTGCCACTCAAGTGAGTGAACCTACAGACACACTGCAGTACAGACCCAAACAAATAACACAGCACTGCTACTCCCAAGTTAATCAAGGGATTAATCCTGCTAAGATTTTTTTCCAACACATGACTCCTCAGCAGGGCAGATTTCCCAAATCAGAGTACACACTTGTGTTGTGGACCTGTTTCAGGCTCCCAGGGCCTCACAGACATCTCAGTCCTTGTTAGTTGAATTTAAGCAACCACAGTGAATGAGGGATCTGCAGTAATGCTATATTTGATAGTTACCGCTGTCTACTATATTCAATCTGAAGGCTCATTTTTGCAAATCCTAATAATGGATTACAGCACCTTACTGTAACTAACATACAGGGAGGTTAATTAGGAGACTTAGTGGATTCTTCATGATCCCAAGGTAAGTACCACGCTGCATGGAAATACAGCCTTTTTGTCTAATGATCTTCCTTGGACTTATCAAACGAGTTTTTGATCACTTGTGCTTTGATACTTAACTTCTATAACACTGTCTATTTAATAACCATAAACACTAATTTAACAGTTTAGTGTGTTAGGTCTTCTCGTGACTATGCAGCATTAATCTTACACATTTCTATATGAATCTTAAAACCATTGCCAGTCACATCTTCCTGTCAGCTTGCAAGGTGAGTCTTCTCTCTACATAAAACCTGGCCAGGAAGATAGTGCAATTCTACCCACATTATCTTGTTTTCTGTTTTAGTCTGTGACGGGAAGGATGAGAGTTGCAGCCACCAGCTATGTGGTGGCCCTTGTTTGTCCATCATTTTCCAAGCCAACATATTTTCTCTCCTTAGGCCCTAACGCATGTGTCTTTTTGGGAATCCAAAGGCCACAGAAAATCATAAAAAGAATTTGACACTTATATCCTAAAAGCACTTCCAGGCATTTCTATTTGTCAGCTTCCAAGTCAATCTCATGTACAAAATCATAGGTCATGTCACCCACTCTGAGAGCTGAAACCAATGGGAAGGGATCACAGAAGGAAATGTATGGAAATTCTCTCACAAAGGACAAATCCTGCCAGAGTCAGGCTACAAAAGCCCATCTGCTCTGGTGAGCAGATATGTGGGCATGATCCCTTCTTTGTTATTTATGTGGGGCTTAGTTGCGTAACGTGGAGTGAGAACAATACCCCCGTTCAACACCAGCTGTATAATTTTAGATAGCACTCAATAGCCAATTGAGCAAGACCGATTCCAATCTGTCAGAGCAGTGTGGTCTGCCCTGTCGCAGGAAGTGTTGTTTTTGGAACAATGTTGAGCAGCCATTGCCATTTTGCTGTCTACTGACAGAAATTAATAGTGAAGGGCTCATAGAGTAATTTATCAACAGCAGTTTGAATTCACACTTTTTTCAGCCCTCATATCTCCAGACCAGTGAAGGGCTGCCTGCCTATTTATGTCAAAATGTCAGGGGAAGGTAGAAATTGAGCAGGATCGACTCCTGGGAGGAATCGATCCCAGTGACGCAGGGTTTGGTCGAAATCTGCCAGGACCGGTTTTGAAAGGGGCTGAAATTCCCCAGCTCAAGCCCCTGACTGGTCACAGGAGAGATGTAAACACAGATGCAGCCGGGCCACGAGAGCCCAGCCCTGCAAGCCCTGTGCCCCAGAGAGCGCAATGGGTGCCACTCAAGATGGAGAACTGGGAGAAAACCTCTGAAAGCAGCAAATTTTTTTTTCTTCAGTTCAGCTGTCTAAGAAAAAGTAAAACATATAGACATGTTAACTGACATGAGAAGGAAGTTTATTTTTGGTCTTATTTTTTATTTTCTAAATAAAAAATAAGTACATTCTAACTCAAAGAGAAAATAGGAACTACGACTGTTTGAAAATCTTTTTGTTGATTCAGTTTTGTCTGCTGAAAATGCCAGGTTGAGATTAGTGTTCCTTCATATCCACAAACTGTGTTTGAGACACAAACTGCGTTACCATCCGCCTTAAATGACAGAATACAATAGTACTCCCACCTATTAGTGCTGACGGGGTGTATACAAAGAGTGCAAGGGTAGTGGTTTTATTTCTGTATTCATAAAGAAACAAATTAACATCAGAATGAAATTCAAGGATACTGTACCATACAAAAGACCAAAAAAAAAAAGGGAGTTTGTGGGTTATTGGTGTTCCTGTGGAACAAATAGAGGTTTTATTTTAAGGAAATAAACCAATTTAGGATTATTTGCTGATGAGAACATTGCTTGAAGTAATATTTGTGTGTATATACATGTAGACATGAATTGTAATTAAATCTTAATAAAGAAAATACTACTCTCAGATACACAGCAATTCTAAAAGGATTACCTTTTTAAGTATGAATGGCATTTATGTAAAAATACCTTTGTATGCAATAGCTTTGAAAAAGATTAATCTCTAGACAGGTTTGTCCATACTCTTTTTCTCACAATCTAGCATCACTGGGGAAAAATAGACTTTACAGTCTTGCAGAAACTTTGAAAGCACATTTTCCAGTAGCAGGCTTTATTTTCAGCATTTTATCTTTTACTGATTCCTTTCTTTGAAGGCTACTTTTGATGCTGTTTTGTGTGAAGGATAACAGCAAACTGTCTGGAAGAACCTCAAAGGGGTTGGAGGGAGAGGGGAAAAAAAAAAGGCTGCCTTGCTTGACAAAGAAAAGTAAGCTTTCCCGTTCTCTTATGCAGTATAAAAAAAAAATAAAATGGTGAGTTTTTAAATTTCTGGCAGCATCTAACATAACCTTCATTATCCTAACCATGGCATGAAATCTCCCCAAAATCAATGAGGATAAATTCTTTTTTAATACTTCAGAGGAACTGATTGTATACTCCACTGTCAACACAAAGAGTGAGATTTTGTGGGCTTTTTTTTTCCCTCTAAAAAGTGCCATTTTTATTGCAAATCAGAAAGACTGTGGAGGTCCAGACTATGATTCACACCAAAAGCCTGATACATAAAGAACCTTCATGACAAACTGCAAGGTCAGGAGCTGTAAAAATTAATGCAGTGAGTACCCTCCCATTAATAAAGAGTTTTGCAGAATCCAATCAGATCAGGAATGACTGGAATACACTTGTTTTCTTAATATAGTATTTGTTTGTCGTTTGTAACTCCTTGGGCATACTGGCTTGGTTAGATATATATGTTTTGTTCAGACATGAGATGAAGTGTAAAGGTAGGTCCATGAGAGAAACATGGATAAGAACCATGGAATGGGGTGAAGAAATATTTTTCTCACTGAAGGACAAGTAGGACATTGAAATAGCTTTGTACACCAACTCATTTTAGTAGAAATCAATTTCAGTGTCAAATATAATTAAACTCTACCTTCATTTCACCAGTCCAGATGCATGTCCTGAATGTTGTAGGTGATAAATGTGAGCATCATATCACTGTTCTGCAAGGGACGGAGAAGAATCCTCCTTAGCAAAACTAGTGAGTCCCAGTTGTCGGGGTGTACAGCCATATGATAATTTGAGACAATATGTTATCTTTCCATGGCATTTATATAGTAGAGACTGGATCATACTGCTCACACAAAGGATTTTTTTTACTCCTTCTCTCAAGCTATAGATACTTTTATAAAGTCTACAGGTGGTACCTACTAAATTCAGAGAAGAAACATCAGTAAAACCTGGATGGAAAATTATGTACTGGTTAGAAATGTGAAACTGAAAATGCAACTGCAAATTGACTGTGGCTGTGCTGACCGTGCTACGGACAGAATGTAAACAGCAGGTGTGTTAGAAGAAAACACCTGGGACTTTCAGCAACCCTGTGAGACCTCAATTTAAATCTGCGTGCTCATTGTATTCTGAAAACTGTCTACTCCTGTGTGCTTTGTAATTATCTGTTTATTATCTTTGTGTCACTTCTGTGTATTTTGTGGAAGTGCTTTCTTTCAAGAGACCTTTTCTTTCAGTACTGCTTGATTATTATTTCACAGATTTTTTAATCAGGTGGTACTGAACCAAGACAGAGGAATCGTATCTCCCAGCTTCACAAAATTTACCAGCTCCATCTGGTGAATTCTACCTTTCTATTCAAGGTATTACCTCTCTCATCCGTTATCTATCTTGCCCTTCTACCAGAGGTTGCACCTCTGTGGTGGTACAGGATAGCTCCTGGGTGGACACAGCTGGATCTCTGTTGTTCTAGTCCAATCTAGTGTCTTAGAACAACTCCATGTTCACAGATTAATCAGATGAAGGAGTTAAGAGCAGCCGAGTCAGTTGTATGTGTATACTTCTGGATACATTGATTGTGTCTGGGTTGGAGGGTGGGAAAAAGTGGCATTTTAAACTAGCATAATTAAACCAGATTTTTTTTTTTTTAAACTGGCATAATTAAACTAGAGTCCTAAATCAGAGAAAGCTCTAACATAATCCTCCTTTTTCCAAAACTATTTTTTTTCCACTGTCAAGACAATAGACACAGAGTTACATCGCATAAGAGAAAGAGTTCATGTAAGCATGAATATGTGGACATCATCATTGGAAAAAAAAGAGAACATAAGGGTACCAATATGTTATTCATCCTCAGGGTGACAATAAAATGAAATAACAAGAATAAGTAATAAAAAATTTAGATAAGCAAAATGTGTTTATGGGGAAAGTTAGATCTCTCTTCCTGACCTGACCATATCATGAGGATGCTGACTCAGTATTGCTAGTAGAGGAAGGCCAGATTACTGTGCAAGGTTTCAGGTACACAAACAAGAAAACAGCTAAAAAAATACATCTGTTTATATTTTGCAAGACTGATCTTTTGTTCCATAAACTTTTCCCAATCCATGGGAATCATCATAATTTCACACTGGGCATAGTAATGAGTTTTCACAGTTTAATTTTTCTATCTAGCATTGCACAAGTCTTCTGTGATTATGAGACCTGATGAGGTAATTGTGAAAGAACTCCTACTTACACCTGTTTTACTTTTAAGCAAGTGCACTCCACAGACACGGAAATAAGAGGGTCAAATATATCTTGATCAGAGCTTTGCCCACAACACTCAGAGCAGTTTAGCCACAGGGCAGTGAGAGATTGTATTTCAAAGGTGAATAAGACTGTGTGCAAACTGCTTTTGTCTTGCCAATAGACCAATCTGAGTAGCAGACCAATCTTTCACATTTTGGTTGTAACATCTTAGAAGTGAGACCTTTGGTCTCCCTTTCAGTGAATTTCTACCAGTTTCTACAGGTTGGTTTGTGCACTTTCCACAGAGATATACAAGCACAAGTAGAGCTGGCTCATAGGTTATTTCAGCTGGTATAGCCTCTCTGTGCTTTCTGTATTGAAAATAGGTGTTTATTACTTGGAAACCCAGTAGAGAGCTGTCCTTTAATCATTTAACTGTGGGATCTGACATGTTATAAAATGCACCTGTTAGAGACTGTACTGGAATTCAATTAGCTCTCATGTGACTTTTGCAGCTGAACTAATGGGCTGAAAGGTTATACTGGGTAAATACAAGATCCCAAATTGATTCACAGAGAAGCCTGGAGAAATGTCATGATTTCACTTTGTAAATTTTGACCATACCACAATAATCACATTGTTATTTTGCTTTTAGCAGGCCGTGACTAAAGTGATACTGCTTATATATTTGGAATTTTAGAAACAAAAGTTAATACTTTCAGTTAATACTACTTATGTTCAGTGTGAGACACTTCTGAGTAAGAAAAAAAAATTGCTGTACTACAATAGTAATAGCTTTATAAATGGTAACTATTTCTTTCCAGTCATTGTTTATATCATTTGTCATGTTTCACCAGTATAGCTACACATAGAGAAAATTCATTTAGAAGCTTACTATGACTTGTTATAAGAAAACAAGGATTTTAATTAACATGCCTAATATTCATCTGCAATTGCATTATAGCAACATAATAGTAAGACACAGTTTTATTTTACGGCATATTTACCACAGAAAAGATTTTTGGAGGTGTGCGTCCTCCAAAGATTTTGCATATTTTTTTCACTTCACGTTTTCATTTGACCTTCTATAAAATGGTCTAGTACTGGCTGCATGATCCATTTTCTGCTCTTATGTCGAATAAACAGAACTTTTCCTGGTTTACTAATATGAATGATCATTAAAGATACACATTGAACCAGTTCAATATAATCTTTTGGAATCTTTTACATTTTGTAAATTTTAGATTTGGCGTCTGGTAAATGCCGAATCACAAATATTTGTGCTTGTAAAATGTGCTTACATAGATTCACACAGTAAAAGTATAAAATCAGATTGAGAACAAGGTAATACAAAAAGTGTTAGAAATCTGTTAATCTACACGATTTTCATTATCTTGCCATATTTTGTTCAGTCCTCTATCTATCAAGCTTGAAGCTAACAAACTTTGGTCTCTTGCTCCAACCATTCTGCCTTCATAACTCTTATGACTGCACATTTTTCATGAGCTATTACTTTCCTAATCCAGAAACCTGAGACATAATTGGCTTTTTATAAGTCTATAAACAGACTTTGCTCTAGAATAACTGTTAAGAGTTGCTCTTATTTCTAGGTGGGATTCCAAGTGTATTTTGTTATAAATAAATAAATTTATGGATGTGTGAGTATTTTATGAGTTATTAACTTGATGGTAACTTTGATTTTCCTCTTTTGGGAGGACACGTGGAGCATTGCACCGTCCTAGGGAAGGTGGATCACTGCTGAGCTGCAGTCAAAGCCCTTCCAGCAGCTCCTCTGCACCATTTTTCAGCCTTCGCAAGCAGGGAGAAGACACCGTGCCTCCTGACTAAGTAATATTTTCAATAAACTTGTTCAAACAAACCACCAAACCATTTCAGTTGAAGCTTTCCAAATAAATTCAATCTGAGGCAGAGTCCTGGCACAGAGAATTTCGGCCTAATGGCCTGAAGTCTGACAAAGTTATAAGTGGCTTCTCAGAGAAACATTAGATGTTCTTCCAAACTAGATGTAAAAAGTGTTAAGTCCAGAGGAATAGAAGAAAATCACCAAGTAGGCTGTTTTGTTACAGTGAACATTTTATATTGAATCATAGAATCATAGAATGGCCTAGGCTGGAAGGGACCTTAGAGATCATTTAATCCAACCTCCCTGTCATGGGCAGGAACAGCCCCTCTCAACTAGACCAGGCAACACATGGGGACCGAGCGGGAATCGAACCCGCGACCTTGGTGTTATCAGCACCACCCTCAGCCGACTGAGCTAACCAGCATATTGATTGATACGTATTCTTGTCCTCCCCATGTTCTTCTGGTTTTATGTTTGGATTTATTTTACTTTTTTTTTTTTTTTTTTTAATCACAATACAAAGCTAAGCTGAGGGAGTAACCTTAGTAATTCTCAGAACAGGTATTACTCTATTTCTTTCTCTTTTATTTTTTGTCATTTTTTTATTTATTCAAGTAAAAAATTTTGACAGGTAAATGAGTCTAAACTGCGGTTTAGTAGAATGAATACATCCTTTATGAAGCTCTCTAGTTTCTGAGCAAGAAAAATCTAACATTGCTGCTGCGTACTTAAGCTGCCTCTAGTCAGTGCTTGGAGAGCTGCCACTCCCAAAAAAAGGTTGCTGCTGTGGTTAGGAGCCTAAGTGAAAGTAATGTTGCCTAAGCGAAAGCAATGTTATCAGGCAGCTGGGCACAACATTAATTAATATATCTCGAATGTGTCTTAGCCCACAGACTTGGAAGAACTGAGTCTACTTTCCTATTTAGATGTTTGATAGCACAATGTCCATATGTAAGTTTAAGAATTTTTTAGAAAAATAATTAAATTATTTCTATTTTATAATTAATTGATAAGCTTTTTCATGTAGAAAATCTATTTTATTATTTAATCCACAGTTTACTCTGGGATTTTCTGTCTAGAGCATTAACTGTTTATGATACAGGTGTCTGCATCGAGGCTGGCATCACACCATCTCAGGCCATGGAGTCCCTTAAAAAATTCAGAGTATGAACAGTAATACTGTCTGACTCCGTAATGAGTAATCAGAGAGCTTCTGCTGAATTTTCTAGGCTCTATATTAATTCTTAATCAAATATAGAACTTAAAAAACCCCACATAGAATTAAAAAGGATGAGACAAGCAGCCACAGTCACTTTGGTCACTTTTACTACAATGGAAAAAAAATGTAGTGCAAGAATAAATAATAGAAGAAAGTTCAGGATGTTCACGTTCACAATAAAATGAAATGAACATCATTTTGTCAGTGCAAGCCAGCCACACCACCCTGAAAATATGAAGTGTAATAAATCCTCCTTTTTTATAGTAGAAGTTATTGAAGAATGTCTGATGGATTACAAAATTAAAATAGATATCCTTCAGTACCTAGGAAGTGTATTGATTCAAACTAAAACATATGACTCGTGTATTTTCTGTTGTGAAAATGCCATCAAATCAGTTTCAACACTCAAATGAATATCCTCCCACCATGATCAGTGAAGATCTGGGAGATTTCCTTCTCTCACATATTCTTTTTCTTTCTTGACGGTTCTGTTTTATTTGCACTAAGCTACTGCGAAGAGAAAGAATTCCTCTAGTCACATCCTCTAGTCACATCCTCACAGCCTCCTCTAGTTTACTCATTTTAGCCAAAAGCAAGGAGATATTGCCACCCAAAGCAGTGGGCCCAAAGGCAAGGCTAGTTGGAAGCCAAAGCACACTGCAGCCCTACGCCTGGCTGTAAACTGCACCCCATCAAAGGGACACATCCATGACCATGGGGTCCACAAAAGAAGATGTGGGCAGGAGAAGTGGCAGTGAGCATTTCATTGGAACAAAATGAGAAGGAATAACTTCTTCTGAGCACTGCATTTGATGTCAAGTCAGAGGTCTGAGCAAGAAACTTGGTTGTTTCTAGCAGTTTTCCTTCAGTGCAGAGAAACAGAGCATTGCCCATGTGCCGTGACATAAGAGAAAGGCACCAAATAAATACTTGGCTCACCTCATCAGTTTGTTCTCTGAATACAGCCCAACAAGGCCTTGAGTGGTCTCTGCTCACCTCAGCCAAAAAGGCAGCAGATTCTCCCTGGGTTGCAGAAGGGCCAGAAAGCTGGGGCGATGCCACTGCGCCTCATGGCATGCTCTACAAAACAGCATGTGCCCAACCGGAGCCGAACTGGTGGGGTGGCAGCAGGAGGGGGTTCCTCATCTCTCGGAAGCGCAGCTCCCCAGGTGGGCGCCGCTGCAGCATGCACTGATCCTTCCCACCTGCTGCCAGATGGAGGGGTCTTCTCCTCTTCAGCCCTCCTCGTGTACTTGTGCGGCTTTACTGCTTTTCGGCTAACGGGTTTACTGAGCTGCTTTCTGTCGGCAGCACAGGAAGGCAATTACCTCACCGTCAGCAAGCGAAGGGAGAGCTCTCACAGCAGCAGAGGCTTTCCAGGGTAACACTCTTGGGCTGCATCTTCAGAGGCTCTAGGGCAGGCCCTCATCTGGTGTAAATTGTCAGCCTTGGTGCAGTCCCGTCAGCAGAGATCTGTCAAATTTCCACCACCCGAGAAGCTGTTTCTCTAGTGACAACACTGCGTGGTTGGGTCTGCTTTGTGTTAGGAGGTGACTGGCTCAACCTCTGCAGAGACCTCTGAGCACAGTTCTCGTTTTAGTTTTGGGAAATTTTCTTTGAGGTCCATATTAATGCTACCACCAGGAGAAACTGCGTCTGACTTCAGGGTAGGAACCCATGTTCACCTTTTAAGCCCTCATCAGAGTCTCTAAGACTGCAGAAAAGTGGCAAAATCTTTTAATATCCAGCAGGGAGGATGGCTTAGCAGCTGCCAAGTAGGAGCAGTTGACGTTGCTTGGGAAAAGGAGCAAGCGTTGCTTTTGCTCACTCCTCTTACCTCCCTCGGCAGACTGAACATAATAAATATAGTGGTAAGAAACAAATGGTCTCCCCTGCTGCTTTACTAGAAACTGGTGTGTCAAGTCTTCCTCTGCAGGATAAAAAATAGAGTGGGCAGGATGTGACAGGATTTCTAAAATAAGCTTTGCAGAAGGTAGAGTGCCTCACTACCAGGATATGAGCAAGAGGGTGGATGTGATCTCAAAGGGGCACGACAGCGTGATGGAAAGCCCTGAGGAGGAGAGGGAAGAGAAAAACCATGAGCATTTGGTATGGAGTAGAGCATTTACAGCACCACTTTGAGGGGTGTTTGTGGTTTATGAGGTCTGCTGAGGCAGCTGCTAGATCTGTATTAGTGTATTATCACAGTAATGGATTATGTTTTAATTCACAGTAATATGCCCAATCTTGTGCTATGCAGGGAACGAAATTTGGCTCCTGTGTCAAACAGCAAGTTGTGTCAGGGTTTTAAGACACACTCAGAAGGATGACATGACTCCGCACCACACACTATGGGGAACACGGGTCCTGCACTCAGCTTTCTGCATCCCCTGTGCCAGGTCTTTCTGGAAAAGGAAGGACACCTCCCACGGAGGAGGAACTCTCCCTCCCCACTCCCTAGCAAACCTCCTTAGTAGAAGAAGAATCTGAGATTCCCTGGTTTCATCCTTTAGCCTAGAAACAGAGAGGGAAATGGGCTGGAGCAGCCTCACAAGCTAAGGCAGATGCTTAGATGGTACATGTAGTCAAAGTCCCGCTGATTTCAGCTAAGCTGTAGTAATTTACCCAAGAGAGGTAAAAATAGAGTGGTAACACCTATCCCCGTGAAAAGAATCTCACTCTTTTCATCCATACCCGCACTTCAAGGATAGCCATAATTTTTGGCAGGAATTATCGTAAGAAGAACTACTCTGCCCTCAGTTTTGGCATGCAGCAACCAGAGGAGTGATGGCAGAGGTAATGCTGGTCATCACAGAACATGCTTTAGGAAAAGAGTGCAAGGAGAGAGCACATTTGCTGTGACCGACAGCAATGTGTCAGCATTTGGGTTGAGGTCATGATGAGCAGGGTGGTTAGCCTATTCTTAGCACTGCGGTCCTGCTCAAAACTTTACTAACTGTAAATGCATCAAAAGACAATCTCAGAGGAAAAAAAAGAAAAAGAGATACTCAACAAGAATGTTTAATCAGTGATGTAGCACCCCTACCACGTGCTTTCAGTAAACTCCAAGCTACCAGATGATAGTGCAGTTTTGACTGAATAGCTGGACTTCAGTGTGTTACCAACGGCACCAAAATCAATAGGGAGAGGATTCCTATGATTAAAGTGTAATTGCAATATCAAAGGCGTTTAGGAAAATCCTGTCACATTACACAGAGGACATGGGCAGCTGGGCACCTGATGCCAGCATTTGAATTAATTAAAATACCTAAAACCAGTTTAGAGAAGCAGTCATGAACAGGAACCCTGATTCTAGGAAAAAAAGGGCATTTCCCTCTGGGTGTGGTCCTAGAAACTGCAGAGTGATCCCTGGAGCTGTTGAACACACCCCACGCATGAGTCAGAAAACGAGTTACACAAGCAGCTTCTTTATGTTATTCAGCCAAAGGAGAGGAGGTATTTAGGTCAGGCAGCAAACAGCACCTGTTTACCTGGCTGGAGAAGTTATGTTCACTCTTCAGCATAGTGAAATACCTGAGTATCTCCTCTGTGGTAAAAATATTTCCAGAAATTGCTATATTGGTGTCCAACAGGGATTTACAGTTATCAAAAAGACCCACTCTCTATGTGTAGTTTCAAGGCTTTCTGTACAGCATCTGTAAAAAGGGAAGGTGTCAGACGATGTGATAGCATATAGCTAAAATCTTTTAATAGCCTCATTGGTTGTAGCTGCAGTGAGTGACTGGTAAGATGATCCTCTGGCCGCATATTTTGGAAAGGTTTTGGTCAACTACCATGCAGCCAGCAGATTAAGGGCCAGTGATTAAATTACTGAGAGCTTTTGTTTTGAAGTATGTGCTCCTCAATATATCTTTCAGGGCTAGCCATGTGCTGAGGGGTTTGTAACCAAACTGCCATTCTCTTTCTTGCTTTCAGAGGTCTCATTACAGGCTGCTGGCACGGGTGGCCAGCTCCCTGCTTATTTTGGGTGACCACATTGCTCAGCAGAGGCAGAACAGAGCAGACAAGTCAGACAATGAGCGGGTTCCAAGGAGTCTAAAATGTGCATTTTCGGTTTTAGTTGTTACAAAATGGTGGAAGTGTTACTTTGAGCCCAGAGATTTATCCAGCAGTTCTTTGCATGGATACTTTTTTGCAGGATCTAAAGTTTGGCAGGACTTAATGTGGAGGCAGCAGGCCATAATGCGGAGTTTTTGTAGCTTTTTCTAAGATGCAGAAAGCATCGTGGCTTTGAACTCTTGGTCAGAGTAATTTTTGTACCTCTCTTGGCTTCCTTACTGTTTAGCCAGTAGAATTTAGGACTAGTCATTTAATTGTGGGGGACTTTTGTTTTGTTTCCGTATTGTGGTTTGTTCCTATAATTTGGTTGCCATCCTGTGAGGACTCTGCTAAGAAAACCATTGTGGGTTTTTTCCTTCTAAAATGCTTCAATAATTTTTCCTCCTGAAAATGTTAATATGTACTTACTAAATATGATGTTCAGCTCTTCAAGTCAAATGACAAGCTGAGGGCAATGAAGTTTACACCAGTTGAGTATCTTGCCCTGACTTAAAAACAGACAAAAAGAAATCCTGTCCAAAGCTGACTTCTCTTTTACAGTGTTTCAGCCTGTGCAAAATGCTTTGAGGACATGATATTGAGATTTATTTTTCCTTTTTTTTCCTTTCTTTTCTTTTTTTTTTCTTTTTTTTTTTTTTTTAAAGGATCAAATGCAAAAAATAAATAGGCATGCAAAGTCTGCTTCCCAGGTTATTCGGGTTTCGGAGCTCTGTTGAGTCCTGTTGCAGAGTCTTTCCTTTTGCTTTGGTAAAACATCAGAGTGTAGAGGGTGACCCTGCGCACTTGTTTCAGATGAGTGTAAACAGAAGATGATATTACTCGTCTGAATGGAGTGGACTATCCCATGGAGGGGAATAATAGCTGTCTCCTAGAGCTGTTTTTCTCAAAAAGACTAGCGAGAACTTAAAAGTCGAAAGACCCAAGAAGAGAGTGAAAGTTGATTACTTTAAGGATTAAACTGTTACCCTGGTGAAGTCAGCAAATACTGTTTCTAAGCAATGATTTCAGTGTCTCTTGAGCACTGTGAATCTGAACCGTGCAACTGGGAATGTATTTCTTAAAGATCTAAATATAATTTTATTAGGTTTTTTTAATGCTATTTGGTGTTTTGGTTTCAATAGAATACATTCTGGAGTGTTGTATAAAAATCAACTTACAGAGAGAATTTCATCTGCACGTGTGTCTGTAAAATAAGTAAGAAGCTAGAAGTATGTCATTAAAAAAAATTACAAAGCTCTTAAATTTGCATCAAATTGCAAATAATTGTGTTCTGTTAAAAAAGTACTTGCACTTGGTGTAGATTTCCCTCCACTTATCCTTCCTTGAGATCCCTCAGAAGAGACAGAGGAAAGCACCGTTGCTCTGGTAGCATCTAGTTAGGTAGGGAGTGATTTTTCACAAAGTCTTGATTATTATTTCATCAAGAAAGTGGGTAGATATTAAAGGTTACCCAGATGGTTTATATATTACTATAATAATTTTGTTCATAGAAACTCTCACAAAGAAAATAATTAATCATAAACATACTGTGATCCCCCTAAAGCAGTGACTGTTTTAAGTTGAAATCCCATAATGGTTATGACCTCTAACCCTGATGTAACTGTTTCTATCCTAGCTACTAAAGTGGTTGCTCATGAAAGGCCATCAAATACAGAAGTAAATGCAAAGGTTAACAAAGTTAGTGGACCAAACAAACTTGATACTGAGAATGAACTTTCACATGTAGCAAGAAAATAAACACCATTCTCCCAGACTGATCTACACAGGAGGTTTGAGATGCCAAAATATTAAATGTTATTAAGCGCATAATCTCTATTTTACAGATAAGTGTTTACTCTGGGGGTTACCATCCTTTCATATTGATAAAAATTATTCACTCAGAAAAGAAAAAGTTCATGCACTAGTGTGTTTTCAGTGAGATGGTTTTTGTGCTAGACTCCGAAAGTATATTGGTAATTGGTTTGGGGAAGAGAAGGGATTGCACTGAGAAATGCAAATCATAAGCATTTTTTGTGTGTGGCCCAGTTATTAACATGTCACTTGAATTTTAAACGCCCCTCCAGAGAGGCAATCTGCAGGAGTCTGATTTTTTTAAGGAATGGTTATTCTTTTCAAAATTTTAATGTTCCATTTCCTTCCCACCGCAGATGAGGAAAATGTAATTTACTTCTTGAGTGCATTGTCTGTTATGGGAATCATTTTGCTTCAGAAACACAGATTGCGACGTGACATTTTGCTAGTTGAGTTCAGCA
>NW_009725636.1:70356-84070 GCF_000703405.1 Apaloderma vittatum
ACTTTCTGGTTCGAAAGCACTGAGCAAGCTTGCAAAGGGATAGAGGATGGGCAGGTTTGCATGTGGGGAGTACCGTGTGTGCACTGCCAGCTAGAAAAGGCATCTTTCACATATACAGATAGTGATTTCAGTGGTGTTTGAGGAACAGTGTGGGATTCAGTAGGCTGAGATTTATAGTCCTCCCCCGTGCTGGCAGAGGAGACACCCAGCAGGTGCTAGGCTGTCAGTGGCTGCTGCCTGAACCTCCATGCCCGTGGCGTCCCTCGGTGGGATCCAGCTGTCGCTGCTGACCTCACCACAGCTGCACCTCCTGCCTCAAACAGCACAGTCCTGCCTCCTTGCTCCGAAGTGGCCCTTAGCATTAAGAGGAAAATTTCCTTTTTACCATAACAATCCTGTGAACATTTGTAAGACTGGTCCCAAATGGGAGAACAGAAAAGGCAAGATCTTTTTATGAGTTTTGAAAAGGAAAACAAAATCTCTCCCATTAATTCAATCAACTTGGTATCCTAAGCCCCAGTAAGAAAAGGACCATTTTGGAGTCGTTGTGGAATAAATAATTCAATGATGAAAAGAGAAAGAAATGTTAATTGTATATAAAACTTGACAGTTAGGGAAACTATTTCCCTGGCCTACAAAGTCGTTTTTCAGGTAGATCAAAAAGAGTTATTTAGTTCTACACAATTTCCAGTTTTAACAACACTAAATACCATTTCTCCAGTTAGATATCAGTCTTTGAAGATCTTGAAATTGTTATTCCTGTGGGGAGGAGGATATTGAATAATTCCTACCAGTTATGAAACTCAATATTCTCCAGATGGTTATTGAGACAAGCTTTTATACATCATTGTAAAATAGGTTTAAAATATCCTGTGCTGTGATTGACTAAACAAGTCACATGGCTACTGCATACAAGTGTTTCAACTTCTTTTTCAACTAAACTACCTTATTAAAATCATAAACAAAAATGGCACTTAAAGGCTGGCTTTAGAGCAGCAGCTATAAATCCTAAATTTATTATAGTACTGTTATGTTATTTGTGCTAAAAAAGAAAAAAAAATCAACTATTTCTGGGTATGAAATTCTGCTTTTAGTAATCATTTGGTTTAAAAAGATATAGTTCCATGTGTTTTCACAGTCCTCTAACTTTTTCTTCAAACAACTTAACAAAATTACACACATTGGCAACTTAAACAACATCAGGTCGTGTTAGAACTTGAGCCAATAAATGAGAAGGAGCAAAACCCTACAGTAAGAAGAATTATTCCTTGAGCAACAGTCTGTCTTCTCTTTCAGGAGAAAACTCATGCCTGAAGCAGTCCTAAGCATTGTTCTCCATAAAATCCTCATGTTCACCTGCAGTCTACTGCCCATTTATGGTGCAGTAATAAACAGCTCCTGCAAGGACTCATCAACCTGTGTAATACGAACAATTAATCCCAAGAAGGTGGGATCTTGCCATAAAACTGCACAAAGAAGCAGGAATCTGGCTGTCATGAGTGGCAGCGGTTGTTTGGCAGGGCTGGCCCGATGTGAGGTGGGAAGTGGTGGAGTCACCATCCCTGGAAGGGTTTAAGGAGGGGCTGGATGTGCCCTGGTCTGGCCCGTGTGGTGGTGTTGGGTCATAGCCTGGACTTGGTGATCTCAGAGGTCTTTTCCAACCTCAGCAATTCCGTGATTCTCTGATTTCTCATCCATCTGCTGGCGTTCTCCCCCTGCACCTGCTGCCTGGTGCATGATGGCTGTACCTCCCTCCTCCAGGCGCTGTCCCCGCGGCCTGTCACCTCTGCACCTCTCTCTGCCCTGACAGAGCAAGCAGACCAGAGACAAAGGATTTCCATGGGAGAAGAAAAGTTATACTTAAGGTCTCAGCTCCTGGACCAGTGACTGCACCTCAGAGGAATAGCAGCAGGCAGCTTTCACTCTTTATCTCCTGTACCATAAAGACATGCCTACCAAAATGCATTTTTATTCTCTGCACATTTGGATGTTGCTCCTGTAAGTTCCTTACCAGAAACAGCTGCTTTTCAAAATGACTGAACTATCCCCCTAGGGTTTACACATTGTTCATGAGTCCGAGTTGACAGAATTAATTGTCCTTATTTAAATAAGCACATACTCAGTTAAGAGGTGCTTTGTTACTGCTTATGGAATTTTTTTTATTTTTTTTTTTGAGTGAGAGGCTACAAACCTAAACTACAAGGGCAAAGGCTGCGCAAGTACAGAGCATTTTTAACACTGAGAATAACTCTGTGGCATAGTCATAGGTTGAATGAAATTCTGACACTTCCCTTGATGGGAACCAATGCTTTTCCTTGTCATTTTTGCATTGCATAAGGCTCATGACAATGAAAATATTAGAGATTAGCATTAACAAAAAGAGCTTCAATAAAAACACAGCCACGAGAAACATATTCAGGGATTTATGATTCTTTAAGGAATGTGTTTACATCAAAGGGAAAGGAGAAGACCCATAAAGTGGTTGAATCAGTTACTACACTTAAAATCAGGCTGCTGAGAGATTTTTAGGCAGTTTTAGTTTTTCCTCTTCAGCAAATATTCCGGTTGTAACATAACACAACTCACTTATCAATATTTTTTTAAGCTTATTTAGTGTGCCTGGGTTTCAGAATTTCAGTTTAATATTGCCAACAGTCTTAGTAAAAAACCCCAGGATTACCAGTGTATTTGAACACCTGCAAAGTTCATTTAATGACTGAAATAACCAATGTTGCAGAATTCAAAATATATTTAACATATTTCTAGTTTGAATGTTAACCACAGCTGTTTAATGGTGTTCAAGAGGCTTGGAATGTACATATTTTTATACATCCCAAGGAATAGCTATGATTGATGTACTTTCATGTCAACTGTTTGATTTGCTGAAAGAGAGAACCAAAAATATAGTGGAAAGGGGCAAGTCGGGAAAAGCTGCCAGGCCTGCAAACTTGTTCCTTAAAAGAAAAAAAAGGTATCCAAATTTGTCATGCTTCTGAATCTTAATTTAATTCAGTAGGAAATTGGAGTGGAACAAAAGAAAATAATGTGAAAAGAAAAATTTAATAAAAGCAGACAAAAAGAGAGAAAATGGTTTATTTTACTGATTGCATTCATACTGATGAATTGTCCTACCATTTGGCCATATGGAAGTCTGACTGATGCCTCATACACAGCTGTGAATATTTGATGTAAAGGTACTTTACTATCCTTCCATGTCCAGATTTTTCAATGGATCATTCACAAATGTTTCAGAGAAACTCACTTTTCTATGATAGTTGGCACTGATAATATAATTTTCCATGCCAGACTAAATGATTAAGCTGGATACACTACATTCACTTTTCTTTTTCATTCTGAGGAACTGGTTCTCCTCACATTTATGCTAGCTGTGACTACTGTAGCTCAAAAGGTTTTACTCTTGATTTATTTAATGGGAAGAAATAAAGTCTATTAAACCTTTATTTTTGATATTGGTAGATATAAAATATTTTTGTCCAGTTTTCAGCCAGTGCCAGTTCTAACCGAAATCACCACTATGCACAAATAGTTTAACATTTAATGTTCTAGAAACTTTTGGTCTTCATCTTGTAACAGAGACTGGAGTAACGGGCAGAGAGGGAAAGCCTGTAAAGTAAACACACATTTTACCCTCTTTAATTTTACAGGAGCTAATTCCTAAATTCTTTGCTAATTAACAAATGCCATAGACATTCAGCTGAACTTGCATTCCTAGATATCAAGCATCCCTCTAGGCTGAAAGAAGTATTGTGGAGATTTTTAAAAAAGTCTACAATAACTATTCACACGCAACTTTAAACCCAAACGTTTCTTGTGGAAACAACTGAACAAGCGCAAGCTGAAGAGACAGTAACATTCACATACTTTAGTCTAGACTTCCTTTGTGTCCAGTGCGAATCATCAACTCATCGTTTAGAAGAAGCACGCATAAGCAAAGATGAATGTGGACAGCAGAAAGACTGAAATAGTTTGTGGTGTGATCTTCACCACCTAACATATCTCTACTGTGAGGGATGTTTTAAGAGGAACTGTAACATTGGTGTTTCTTCAGCCGAAGAAAGAATTGGGATAAGAATCTTCATCTTTCTATGATGAATCAGAATACTGTGTCCCATTTTAATGAATGTGGGTGTGATCCGGGCATCTTCATTCATTCAGAAGTATTTTTTTTTTTTTTTTAATTTCAGCTGCTCAATATACTGAGAAAGTCAGTCACACTGAAAAGCTCTAGACATTTAAAAATTCAGCACATCAAGAGCTTAGTAACACAGGTGGCTTACCCCCACACTCCACTCACTCCTCTCCCTGCGGAATACGACGTCCAGATCGATTTTATTATTCTGATACTCAAAGCTCAGTATGAATTTGGCTACAGTTAGATGACAAATCAACACCTCCCTTGAGAACAAGACTTCCCACCAACAGCCACATTTTTCTGGAAAAATTAAATTGTGCACATTCCAGGGAGACGTTTGAATGCAAATGTTAGGGGGAAAAAAAAAATCAGAATAAAATCCAAAAAATATCTCTGTGATGTATTTTTGCTCAGAAAAAATTGGAACGCATGAAGTGTTGAATAATTTGGCTTGAAGTATTGAAAAATATAACCAAAACTGTTTAAAAGAAGTCCACAGCTTCAAACATGCCACTCAAGCATGTGTTTAATTGCTTTTTCCAGGATTTTTTTTTCCAAAGAAAAAAACTTTTTTTTGAAGAAGCAAGCTTTATATTCTTATTTTATATACATAAATACACAGACGCTATTTAACATACAGGCCTTTTCAGAAGGACAAAAGAGGAGCATATATTCTAATGCTTTATACTTTTTGGTTCTATTTTAATATACTTAGAAAGTGATTGGTTAGTGATAAGTATATTTTATTTACTTCATTCTTTATAAAGTTCATAGTAATTTCTTCTGTGTAATAAAGTAATGTAATAACATGATGTCAATAATTTTTTGATTTTTCACAATAGGAATATATTAAAAATTGATACCTTCCATATACTGATACACTTGTACAAGTGTGAGAATTTCAACTGTATTAATTGATAAAGTGAATTTTTAATAAAAATGTAGTAATAAAGCATAACAGTTAATTAATAGTTAGTTAGAAAAGCTGTTTAAATCCCTATCTAAATCAGCATATTTTCACTATTTCTGCTTGCTTCTTCTAAGCTGCTGGATGTTGCCTAGAACTTTTGTTGCCTTTACTCATATCAATGACAACTGGGGAATCTGTCTTTTTCGGTCCTAAATGCGATACACGTGTCTGAAAGACTGAGGGAATCATTTATAGCAGCAAGTTACTATTTGCAATTTAGCTCAAAATCAGGTATATGACTATTAAATTATATGTTAACTATAATCAGGTTATTCCCCAACTTCTCAGGGTTTGAGTGTATTAGTGGACATTTCTGCATGTAACTGTTATTTTATTTTGAAGCTCAGTCTTTGAAACTCTTTTGGACTGAAACATCCCACCATCCTTCTTCCAGATAAAAACGTGCTAGTTCCACAATCTGGAACTAATTGTCCAGACACCATCTGGAGGTCTAATTCCTTGGCAGAAGCTGCTGTAATCCTGTGTCTTTCAGAGCAGAAGTGGCATTTTACTATATCCTTAAGCGCTCAAAATATTTCAAAAATGTTTTAAAATATTTCTGAATATATCTGCCAGTTGGGGGCACTGGGAAGGTCGCCAGGCCCATAAACACTTAGATGCCCATACATGATAACCTATTTGAGGTAAATACTGTCTGAAATGAGAAGCTGGGCAGGGCTTTGGGCAGACACGCTGAGATGGGAGCAGCGTAGGTGAAATCTCCTGAGTCTGGTTGCATAGTTGTTCCAGGGAGTTGCTTCTTTCAACCTATTTTTAGCGCATCTTTTTCTCAGGCAAAATGTGGAGGGTCTGTGGGTGGCTGATCCTCCTGCAAGAACGTAGGCCTAATTATGTCCTGCCTTCTGGTATGTGAGAAACCGCCACAAAATAGTGCTCTTCTCTAAATCCGGGACTTCCCTTTCATTCAACAGGCTGTTAATTTTTCTGCAAGAAAACCTTGTACGGAAATGAGTTTGGCCGTTAACAAATACCTCACATTACACATTCCCAACTTCAACTGCTTCAGCTACTTAAGCGTTACAATGAGAAAGCAGTTAAGGACAATCAGTGGAAAACTTTAGTAGGAAAATGAGGACCTCAGGATTTCTTGCATTATATTTTGGATTTAGGAACTTAATGCTTTGGAAAGCAGAGTACTGAAGCCAGGAAGGGATAGTTTCTCCCCAGAACTTCAGCTCCATATAGCATTTTGGAGTTTGCCTAAGGATTGCCGTGGTTCTTGTTAACCTCACAGACTGATCATTGTTTTGGAGTGGAATATTTAAACCTCGAGCTGGTGCCCACCAAAACCAGCTAAAGACTTTGCATTTTGCCTAATGTGTTTTTGACTAAGTACTTAATGGTCAGAAGAAAAGTCTTCAGTACTATCTACTCACATTTCAGTTTTTTGGATGCTTAAAACTTGCTCAACCCAAAGTCTGCTGTATAACAAAGTTATACAGTGCTATACAGTATAAAGTACTGAAATAATTGCAGTCCAAAACACAATCTACAGCCATTTGGTGGTTGGTCAGTCTGGAGGTGGAAAAAGTAGCACAAGTACTTTTCTAATACAGATTTCTCATATACAAAAATGGCCAAATAATTTGCACTCAGACTTTCAGAAAGTCAGAGTGGAACACCACAGTCCAAAACCATGAATTTCTAGCAAATTTTGTCCATGGGAAAATTGGGGTTTATACTGGAATAATTTTGTAAGTAACAATAGCAGCAGCTGTTACTTATGTTGCTCCCCTAATAAGAAAATCCTTTAGGAGTAATTAACCATGTTCAAACGTGAAAGTGTTTCAGCCAAGAAAGAAAATCTTGTTTTACTGAGATTCCTTTTACCCCCAACTGTTCTGTGTAATTAAATCTATCCACAAGGAAATGTCTTAGAAGTGTTTTTGGTTGTTTATTTAAACTTTTTACTTTTTCATGTGTTCCCTCTACATGCTATCAGGCCAAATGCTGCTCTCAGTCACAAAGGTTTGAGCACAGAATTACTGTATTAATATCAGCCACATGAAAGCCACCTCCAGAGACTAGAGATAACTCTCCAGAAGGACTTGGTGAATGCTGTTTTGTTATTTAACATTCTTCAGCAAGAGTGGTCTTTTTTGCTATTACTTACACATTTACAGACAAATTTACTACCATTGTTACATTGACAGTAGTCATTGTTTTTTTAACCATTTTGCAGTCTTCTCATACCAATAAAATTTCTCCTCTTTACCCAAAGCCCTTCTATGTTTTCGTGGCAGCCAACTTTCTCATCCTAATTTCTCACAACAGTTGATATCATTCCACACAAGCCACAGGCCCATGTGTATATCCATCTGAACTGAACATATATCAAAAACTCCCCATAGAAAAAACAGGAAATTAAACTCTCAAAGGATTTTTAAAATTATTCTTGAGTTAAATGACATTCAAATGAAATACTGCAAGTTAAAGTAAGTAAATACGTTTTCCTAAAGAAATCTTTGAGTAAGTTTGTAACTGGTGCTAGACTGGCATCATTTAATCCATTTCTATGTTGCTCAGTAGGTCTCTAACTCTTCTGCACTGTCAGCTTCTCTGACGAGTTAGTACCATAATGCTATAATCATAAAGTGAGTACTAATATTTTTATCAGCAATACTATTAACTATTTGGAAGATGTCTTTCTTCAAATGAAGTACTGCAAGTTAAAGTAAGTAAACACATTTTCCTAAAGAAAGCTTTGAGTAAGTTTGTAACTGGTGCTAGACTTGGCATCATTTAATCCATTTCTATGTTGCTCAGTAGGTCTCTAACTCTTCTGCACTGTCAGCTTCTCTGACGAGTTAGTACCATAATGCTATAATCATAAAGTGAGTACTAATATTTTTATCAGCAATACTATTAACTATTTGGAAGATGTCTTTCTTGGTTCTCTGAATGAAATTATTAAGTTTTACTCTTTATGGTCCTAGTGGGTACAATAGATAAAAAGGAAAAGATAATCTGTCACTCCTCAGACTTTACAGATGAAAATGTAAGTAACCAACTTTTATTTGTAGCTTGTTAGAACATAGAAGGAATCTTAATTAACACAGGGCTAGCTGGAATACAGGAAATTCCCTCCCTCTCTCTCTCCCTCCCTCCCTACTTCCTTCCTTCCCCTTCTCTTTCCAAAGCAGAAAAAGGATGTATTTTTCTCTAGTTGTACATTCAAGGGGAAACACAGAGATAACCAACAAATAAAAGGGACTTAAAATGAAATTATTCCTATATAGAAATCAGAGAGGACATGACATCTTTAAGGGAATTGTTTCATAGCAGGAGGAGCATTTCAGTGGGACCATGAATTTAGCTGGATGGTGTTTGGCAAAGCATTGACTGCTGCCTTTAATTCATCTTTATTTCAGTCAGCTGGACCGTAAGGCTAATAGAGTAAGGATTTACTTCAAATACACATTCTGTTTCATGATTTTCACCTTAACTATTCCTCCTAAGTGCCCAGTAAGTTCTTTCACCTTACAGTGCATGCATGGTACAAAGCAGCATGGACCACACAGGGAATACTCTCGGGGAGCTCCTGCTGTGTGTTTGTGGGTACTTTGCAGCACAGGCAGTAGTTTTATGAGTTCATATTCATGCTCTGCCCTGTACGGCAATCTGAGGTAGTGGACACTGAATATGATTTAACAGAACATTTTTCTTTCAGAGACCACATACAGTTCAGACCAAGGTATGGCAGAGGTTCAGTAGCCTCTAGCGGGATTCGTTTCTGAGAAGAGTTAGGCAAGTTAAGCCTAATTGTCTGACAAACAAGACAACATTTAACAGTTTCAAGTAAAACTTCCAGAAGCATTCATGAGAAGTTGCTGAAATACTAAAGAAGTAAATCAAATTAAAAAATGCCTATTCTGTTCTGCTTCATTACAGATAAAACCTCCATTGGTCTTCGTTCACTATGCCACAAAGGTTCATTATTTTCACTGTGCAGTGGGCATGCATTTTCTTATGCAAGAACTTATTTTTTAATCTCAGCATTTCCATTTTGACATTAGAAAAATACACAACCAAAATCTATAAGACTTTGATTAAATGTTGATACAGCTGATTCCAACACAGCCAAAGCCAGTGACCATACATGGAATCTAAACAACAGCTAGTAATTACAGTGTCAAAGGCATGTATACACTCTGTGTTATGTTTCATTGTCTGGCATGCAAATATAGACTTGATTTCCTTTGCACTATTTCCAAAGTATAAAGAAAGCTAACCAGAGAGTTCTGTTTCGTTTACACAAAAGAACAAGGTTCAATCATGTTTGATAAGTTGCAAATTACTGGTAATACCACAAGTGTTGTTACAGCTGCTAAGAGTGGTCAGGAGGATGTACAAAATACAGCAATGGCATGAATCAAAAGAAAACGTCTAAACAATTTTGAATGATAGTGTATAATACTTCTAACTTTAACTTGGTGCAACGGCTTGTCAGCAGCATCTTGGGCAGTGGTGAGATACGTGGAGTAAGTTGCCACGTATGTATTTGATATTCTGTGCTTCGGCAGACTTCCCACTGACTTTGTTCCTAAGAGGAGCAGTGGGTGCAAAAGGGAAAAAAAGAAAGAAGTAAAACTCCAGCGGCACAGGAGACCCTTGCACTTCTTCGGTAAATGCATTTTTGATGTTTTCAGCTTAAAAATTTGTCCATAGATATTTTCAGAGCGGAGTACATCATTTTCATTGCATATCTAAATATGGTATATTTGTCAGGGCCTTCAGGTAAAACTCATCTGTGTTTTCCAGAACTTAGATGATGAAATCTCACCTGGGATGGAACAGGAAGGAAGAAAGCAAGCAAGGAAGCACTAGGAAAGGTCTATGTTTGCAACAAAATGAACACAGCTTTGGGCCCTGCTAATTGCAATCAGAAGAATACAAGGAAATCATTGATTTTTATGAGGAAAACAGTGACAAACTTTCCTTCCTACATAAATAAAATTAGAAAACTGAAAAGCTTATCAATCAGAGAATGAAGAGCTGAAAAGCAAGAAACCACCACATTTATCCATAATATCTCATGAGTTTTAAAGCTATCTCAGTATCGGGGAGCAGGGAGGGGGCAGTATTTGTTTCCAAATACAAGAGTTTGGCAACCCTATGAATGCCTCGCAGGAGTGCTGAATATTATTCATACATCAGATGACTGTGATGCTCCTTAACCTTCCAGCAATTACAATACTCAGGACTCTGCATTTTTAGGCAAACTCTTTCTTCTGTAGTCCTGTCTTCTCAGTCAGGATACGCTCCACAACTGGAACAGCTTGAGCTGGGTTAGCCCCCTGGGAAAGTTCTAATTTACAAACCCCTGTTTAGAAAAATCAAATCTATTTAAAGGCATTACATTATAAACATAAACTCCTTAATGAGCTGTAGTGAAATGGCTCTAGGCTATAACTTGTGAAGTTCAAATGATTTAGCTGTTTTCTGCCATGTATTATTTTCATTTAATCTGCATCACAAGGACCGTAAAGAGTCCAGCTGTTCAAAGTGAGTTTTAAATATTCCTGCCAAATGCAAAGGCTCGTCCAATTGTTTCCTTCTTCACCATGTTTGGTTAAAGACTTGTTAATTGATAGATCAAATGTTCTTAAGGTGTTTTTTTTTAAAGAATTCAACATTTGTAATAGAAATGCACATGCTAAGAGTGATTGCACTTAAAAATCAGGCGATTAGAGGTCACAGGATCACTAGGAAAGAACGTGTGAAGGAGGAAAGAAAGAAGGAAAGTTAAAAGAAATTCACTGAACATTAAGATCCTTGTGCCCTAGCGTAGTAGTAAGACAATCTGTGCTTTCATGCTGAGGTCTTCACCCCTTTGTGACCAAGGGTGTACCCTGAGGATGTGATTAACCTGTATCTTATGTACTTTGCCATCTGCTAGCTGCAGTGAAGTTTTCTTTCACCCATACCTGCAAGAGGCAGTACTGTCTCCTTGTATTGCAATTGATGTCTACTGTGTTGAGTTCTTCCTAGGAGGCTTTTGAGAAATCCCATCGATCATCTTTTTCAGAAGCAGAGCTAGAGGAAGTGATGGAGGACACACAGGTACTTCTAGAAGAAACGTGGTATTAGATGAAGAATGGACTGATGACTACTACACATTTTCTACTGTTCTTTCAGAGACCATTCTCCTGTTAAATACAAGCCTTGGTTTGTCTCAGGTTAGATTTAAGTAATGGAAGTATCCACTTTGAGAGATTTACTACCTAATTTTATAAGCAAAAAAGGCAGAATGTAACATCAGCACTCTGTACCATTGATTACCTGCTCTTTTCAACACCTACTTTCAGCATCCAGAAAATGCAAATCTGTACCTCTTACAGGATTCGGGATTTTGGTCTGGTCAAAATCACTTGACATGTTTAAACATTTAAAAGTAATATTCTGAAAGGTGCAAATGTTAAAACCACAACTTCCACACAGTAATGGAGAATAAATACAGCAAACCTGGTCTGTTTAATAAATGAAATGGTATAATGTTAACTGGAAGAGGTGGATTACATTCATTTAAGTGTTTCCTAAGTAATTATTACAAAAGTATTATATGCGGGTGGGTTTTAAAATATTCTTATCAAAAGTAAGTGTAAAGAAACAATTTTGACTTTTTAATTTTAACTTTTTATTAATAGAAAGACTTAATTTGTGAAAATATTCCCTCTACTTATTATGGGGTATTGTACTGGACCTGGTAAGACAGCATCAGATGGTAAACTCTGGGCAAAAGTGGATCAGTTGAAAAAGTGACATGGTAAAAATTTCAGTTTCATTTTCCAGCTCAACTGAAAATCTCTTAACAGGGTCCCTTGGTGAAGGCAAATACAACTGTAGTGACATTTAAAATGCATAAGGATTATTTTGTGTTGTTAGAGTGGTGTAAGAGGATGAGCCATGAATGAGGATCTAGTCCAAGATGTACTGCAATATGCACTCTTTACCAAAGAAATTAACTCATTTTCCTGATCTTCACCTATTTACTTTGATCATTCACCTACAATTTCATCATGCAGCAAGCGTATGCAAAAGCTATTCAGTTCTGGTGACACAAACCCCAGCCCTGAATAGACTACAAATACGAATGAGTTTCATGGCCCCATCACAATCCTGAATGGAGAGGGGGAGGAGACTCACCACAAAACCATTATAAAGCTCAACAAAATGTGCAATTCTGCTCTTAAGACTGTCAAGCATATTGCATATCAGTATGGCAGGCCAGATTGTTGGTTGCAGCTCAGAAGCACTCAGTGCCATTCCAGTTGCAGGGCACAAAGGTAGCTTTAAGACAAGTTTGCACTCCCCCTCCACTGACACTTCAGAGACACTTCTCCAAATCTCCCTCTTGACACATCCAGAATCCAAGGATGAGTTGTGCATGAGAAAACCGCAGGCACATTCTATCCTTCCATTGCAAGGGGCAGCTTTAAAACCACTCTGTTATATCATGAAAACAGAGGCATCGTAGCATTTGGAACAGCTTCTGTGATGATTTAAAAATTGAAGATTCTTCTACTCACTCCTCTGGTGACTTGCCAAGCAGGAACTAGCGTAGCTCTGCAAGGACAGAGAAGAATAAGGTACTTCAGTGCACTTGAGATTTAGAATGGAGGTCTAGACATTAGTTTGGGTTCTTAGGTTGGGTATAGCATGGTTCTCCTGGCAATGTGATTAACTTCTTGTCTTCAAGAGGACTATATTCATACTTACTAGTGAAAAAGGGGACTGTATACCTTCTTGTAGAGTTACACTGAAATACAGAAGCTCAGTTTTAATGAGCTTGCTTCAGTACACAAACAAAGGTTGGTGTCCCTTAATTATCAGACCTGTCTTTTCCTGCATAAAATTATCCAATACAGTGGATAATCCTTATAATACTTGAGCCCTCTCTGGTGTAATATAATATAGACCTTAGATTATAAGAGTTTCCATGACCTGCTTCCAGCTGATGTAAAACAATATAGTTTCACTGGGCTAAATTAGTAATTGAGACCTTTAGCTCATAAGTCGATCTACAGTGCTTTGACCAGGCAATTAGTCTTTACTTCTATTTATATGGTTAGAATCAGGCAGTGCTAACGAGATTATAGCCTGGGGATTAGGAAATGCCTTTTCAGAAAGGTATGCTGAATTGAAGAGAGACGACTGACATGCTAACTGTACACAAGGTCAGTGGAACACACTGACAAATTTCATCAGATTAATGAAGTGCGGACCACTAGACGTGGTGCAGACAACATTGTACAACAGCAGTGGCCATGGAGAAAACAATACATCTAGAACAACAAAGTAAGGAGTTGGTATCTAATTTGTGGTGTTGTGCGGTTATGGACACATTCACACTTTACTTAGACAGACACACAAACAAATGTTAATCACAGTTTTATGTTATTTCTTCCTGTTGTTTCTTTTTCCTGCAATGGACAAGTTTCACTTCATCCTCCCACTGAAAAGATGTCTGCTATGCTGTTTTTCATTTCCCATCTGGTCTGTGTTTTGGAATACAACTGCCTGGACTTCGAAAGAGCGTTGCTTGTTCTACTGTAATCACTGACCACAAG